>NC_068428.1:27884802-28009802 GCF_023373465.1 Oncorhynchus keta
GTCTCCTCATCCATCCAAACAAACAAGGCAGGGTTAGCTCATGACAGTGTGTTTGCCTGGGTTGGGCCCAGTCCCCTCTCAGAGATATTGCTCCCATTAAATCTGCTAATATGACAGAATGAAGAACGAGAGATACACACCTGGAACAGGAACATACACACACACATGCACACAAGCACCCAGACACATCACACAAAGGCTTGGGAGAGTCTTACGCAAAGGCTTAACTAGAAGGTGGACTATACACCTTAGGGTCCAGAGTACAAAGCTATAGTACCGTGAAGTGGACTCTGGTCTCCCTTAAGAAATTACTTCTTTACTCCATAGAGAGAGACAGCAGGAGGTGAAGGAGAGAGAGTGAGAGGAGGAGGAGCAGAGAGTGAGAAGGAGGACGAAGAGTAGGAGAGAGAGAGCGAGAGAGGAAGAGGAAGAGGAGGAAGAGTAGGAGAGAGAGAGCGAGAGAGGAAGAGGAAGAGGAGGAAGAGGAGGAGAGAGAGAGAGAGAAAGAAAGAAAGAAAGAAAGAAAGAAAGAAAGAAAGAAAGGAAGAAAGAAAAAGAGGAGGAGGAAGAGTAGGAAGAGGAGGAGTGAGAGAGAGAGGAGGAGGAGGAAAAAGTAGGAAGAGGAGAGAGAGAGAGAGAGAGAGAGAGAGAGAGAGAGAGAGAAGGAGGAGGAAGAGGAGGAGGAGGAGGAGAGAGAGTGAGAGAGAGAGGAGGAGGAGGAAGAGGAGGAGGAGAGAGTGGTCATGTCTACTACAGTCTGGTCCCTGGTGCAGCAACTTTACAGCACACACTGATCAAATCAACAAACTGCTGGGAGATCTAATAACAGGCCTGCGGGAAATGAGAAAGAAAGGAAGAAAGAACGAGAGAGGGAGTGGGAAGGGGAAGACTGAAGCGGAGACAGAAAAAAGAGGGAGAAAGAGAGAATTGTGCCACATCCGTAAAAATGGCATTGTGCCATTATTACATTCTTCCTTTTAAGACTGTGTTTGTGTGTGGTTTTTGGTTTTACTATCCTTCTGGGGACCAGAAGTCCTAGTAAGAATTGCAAAACAAGGAAAAATACTATTTTAGGCTTAGGGGTTAGGTTTAGGGTTAGAATTAAGGTTAGGCTTAGTGGTTAGGTTTAGGCTTAGGTCAGGTTTAGTTTTAGAGAAAATAAGATTTAAAATGGGAATACATTTTTGTGTATGTGTGTGTCTGGCTGCTGACACTTCATAGACAGAAAGGAAATAACTGTCCGCTGGCCGCAGGCGTGTGTAGTATCATGCCGTTGATGTGGTTTGTGTGTGTGTGTGTGCGTGTGTGTGTGTGTGTGTGTGTGTGTGTGTGTGTGTGTGTGTGTGTGTGTGTGTGTGTGTGTGTGTGTGTGTGTGTGTGTGTGTGTGTGTGTGTGTGTGTGTGTGTGTGACACCCACATAATCAGGCTAAATCTCTGTGAAGATGTGTGTACACAAATTGAATCATAATCAACATTTCAATAACAGTAACAGCCATTGCTATGCCTGGTTGTAAAATTGTTCACCGCAAAATAATATGTCATTGTAAATCCACACCATAAACAAAGTCTGGGAAATGCAATTCAACAACAGCAGAGTGGCTTTCTCGCACACATGTACACACACACGTACACACACACACGTACACACACAAATTGCTTTTTTCCCCCATATGGCCAGAAAAAGAGAAAAAGACGAAAGAGAATATGACTGGAATGTGGAGAGTGATGGGGGTAAGTCTGTCGGGGGAGAGAGAGGGAACGAGAGAAAGAGAGAGGGAAAGAGAGATTGAGCGACAGAGGGAGAAAGACCCATTCATCATGCAGGCTTGTATCATTTCCTTTGACACGTCATTTTCAACTGCTCGAAGAGAAGAGGAAAGAACAGGCTTTTCCTGGCTGCCCGACCAAAAGCCTGGACCATCCATCCATCCAGAGCTCTGACCCACAACAGAAGAAGAAAAACCTGCCTGGTCTCTTTTAACAGGTCCTTAACGCTTATTTTCTTGTTGATGTTCTTCACCTACACATTTATCTCCTATCTATGCGAACAACAACGCTGTGACACTAATGTGTGGTGGATTGGTTATGGATTCTTCACACCCTGATGGTGAATGAATGGGTGAAACCTAGGCTTGGTGATGCTGTGTCCAATGTCTTATTAGTAGAGCAGAACAACTAACTTAGCAGTAAGCAAAGGGAGGATTCCACCATCTTGGAAGCAATTTTAAAATACAGGGGTGTTAGACATGGTGACAGGTGGACAGGCGGGGTATTCCATATGATAGATACATGGTGTATAGTGGACAGATTCAGAGTTATTATCAACTACTGTACGACCTACAACATAGAATTCTGAAAGAGGAAAAAAGGAAGTCTGAGTGAGGATAAAGAGGAAGTCAGTGAGGATAAGGAGGAAGTCTGAGTGAGGATAAAGAGGAAGTCAGTGCGGATAAAGAGGAAGTCTGCGTGCAGATAAAGAGGGGAGTCTGCATGTGGATAAAGAGGGGATCTGCGTGAGGATAAAGAGGAAGTCAGTGAGGATAAAGAGGACGTCTGAGTGAGGATAAAGAGGAAGTCTGAGTGAGGATAAAGAGGAAGTCTGAGTGAGGATAAAGAGGAAGTCTGTGTGAAAATAAAGAGGAAGTCTGAGTGAGGATAAAGAGGAAGTCAGTGAGGATAAAGAGGAAGTCTGAGTGAGGATAAAGAGGAAGTCAGTGAGGATAAAGAGGAAGTCAGTGAGGATAAAGAGGGGAGTCTGCGTGCGGATAAAGAGGAAGTCTGAGTGAGGATAAAGAGGAAGTCTGAGTGAGGATAAGAGGAAGTCTGAGTGAGGATAAGAGGAAGTCTGAGTGAGGATAAAGAGGAAGTCTGAGTGAGGATAAGAGGAACTCTGCGTGCGGATAAGAGGAAGTCTGAGTGAGGGTAAAGAGGAAGTATGCGTGGGGATAAAGAGGAAGTCTGAGTGAGGATAAAGAGGAAGTCTGCGTGCAGATAAGAGGAAGTCTGCGTGAGGATAAAGAGGAAGTCTGCATGCAGATAAAGAGGAAGTCTGAGTGAGGATAAAGAGGAAGTCTGCGTGCGGATAAAGAGGAAGTCTGCGTGCGGATAAGAGGAAGTCTGAGTGAGGATAAGAGGAAGTCTGCGTGCAGATAAGAGGAAGTCTGCGTGAGGATAAAGAGGAAGTCTGAGTGAGGATAAAGAGGAAGTCTGCGTGGGGATAAGAGGAAGTCTGCGTGGGGACAAGAGGAAGTCTGCGTGGGGACAAGAGGAAGTCTGCGTGCGGATAAAGAGGAAAGTGAATGTGATTCTAACGTTAATGTATGAGAGTTGGGTAGCGCTGTTGAGTGTCAGCCAAGAAGCAGATGAAGAGTAACCAACTATTTGAAGTGAAATGGTGATAATGTCTTCAGATATGTCTCTTTAAAAAACATAAATGTCGGACAATGGAAATTCACTAGGCGTCAGTAGTCTACAATATGGGATTTACATTTGGGGATTTACATTTGGACTGAATTGATAATAGCCACAATCTGAAGTGTTGGTTCTCTACCGTATGTAAATGTATGGTTTTGTTCATAGGTTTACCATGCCTCTGTTCCTGTTAGTTAAGAATTGAGAGGGATGTCCACCCCTGGTGCTTTGTTAGCCCAGCACAACTAGCCTCTGTTCCCCAGCACAACTAGCCTCTGTTCCTGTTAGTTAAGAATTGAGAGGGACGTCCACCCCTGGTGCTTTGTTAGCCCAGCACAACTAGCCTCTGTTCCCCAGCACAACTAGCCTCTGTTCCCCAGCACAACTAGCCTCTGTTCCCCAGCACAACTAGCCTCTGTTCCCCAGCACAACTAGCCTCTGTTCCTGTTAGTTAAGAATTGAGAGGAATGTCCACCCCTGGCGCTTTGTTAGCCCAGCACAACTAGCCTCTGTTCCTGTTAGTTAAGAATTGAGAGGGACGTCCACCCCAGGTGCTTTGTTAGCCCAGCACAACTAGCCTCTGTTCCCCAGCACAACTAGCCTCTGCTCCTGTTAGTTAAGAATTGAGAGGGATGTCCACCCCTGGTGCTTTGTTAGCCCAGCACAACTAGCCTCTGTTCCCCAGCACAACTAGCCTCTGTTCCTGTTAGTTAAGAATTGAGAGGGATGTCCACCCCTGGCGCTTTGTTAGCCCAGCACAACTAGCCTCTGTTCCCCAGCACAACTAGCCTCTGTTCCCCAGCACAACTAGCCTCTGTTCCTGGTAGTTAAGAATTGAGAGGGATGCCCACCCCTGGTGCTTTGTTAGCCCAGCACAACTAGCCTCTGTTCCCCAGCACAACTAGCCTCTGTTCCTGGTAGTTAAGAATTGAGAGGGATGTCCACCCCTGGTGCTTTGTTAGCCCAGCACAACTAGCCTCTGTTCCCCAGCACAACTAGCCTCTGTTCCCCAGCACAACTAGCCTCTGTTCCTGTTAGTTAAGAATTGAGAGGAATGTCCACCCCTGGCGCTTTGTTAGCCCAGCACAACTAGCCTCTGTTCCCCAGCACAACTAGCCTCTGTTCCCCAGCACAACTAGCCTCTGTTCCTGTTAGTTAAGAATTGAGAGGGACGTCCACCCCTGGCGCTTTGTTAGCCCAGCACAACTAGCCTCTGTTCCCCAGCACAACTAGCCTCTGTTCCCCAGCACAACTAGCCTCTGTTCCCCAGCACAACCAGCCTCTGTTCCCCAGCACAACTAGCCTCTGTTCCCCAGCACAACTAGCCTCTGTTCCTGTTAGTTAAGAATTGAGAGGGACGTCCACCCCTGGTGCTTTGTTAGCCCAGCACAACTAGCCTCTGTTCCCCAGCACAACTAGCCTCTGTTCCCCAGCACAACTAGCCTCTGTTCCCCAGCACAACTAGCCTCTGTTCCTGTTAGTTAAGAATTGAGAGGGACGTCCACCCCTGGTGCTTTGTTAGCCCAGCACAACTAGCCTCTGTTCCCCAGCACAACTAGCCTCTGTTCCCCAGCACAACTAGCCTCTGTTCCCCAGCACAACTAGCCTCTGTTCCCCAGCACAACTAGCCTCTGTTCCTGTTAGTTAAGAATTGAGAGGAATGTCCACCCCTGGCGCTTTGTTAGCCCAGCACAACTAGCCTCTGTTCCTGTTAGTTAAGAATTGAGAGGGACGTCCACCCCAGGTGCTTTGTTAGCCCAGCACAACTAGCCTCTGTTCCCCAGCACAACTAGCCTCTGCTCCTGTTAGTTAAGAATTGAGAGGGATGTCCACCCCTGGTGCTTTGTTAGCCCAGCACAACTAGCCTCTGTTCCCCAGCACAACTAGCCTCTGTTCCTGTTAGTTAAGAATTGAGAGGGATGTCCACCCCTGGCGCTTTGTTAGCCCAGCACAACTAGCCTCTGTTCCCCAGCACAACTAGCCTCTGTTCCCCAGCACAACTAGCCTCTGTTCCTGTTAGTTAAGAATTGAGAGGGATGTCCACCCCTGGTGCTTTGTTAGCCCAGCACAACTAGCCTCTGTTCCCCAGCACAACTAGCCTCTGTTCCTGTTAGTTAAGAATTGAGAGGGATGTCCACCCCTGGAGCTTTGTTAGCCCAGCACAACTAGCCTCTGTTCCCCAGCACAACTAGCCTCTGTTCCCCAGCACAACTAGCCTCTGTTCCTGTTAGTTAAGAATTGAGAGGGACGTCCATCCCTGGTGCTTTGTTAGCCCAGCACAACTAGCCGCTGTTCCCCAGCACAATTAGCCTCTGTTCCTGTTAGTTAAGAATTGAGAGGGATGTCCACCCCTGGAGCTTTGTTAGCCCAGCACAACTAGCCTCTGTCCCTGTTAGTTAAGAATTGAGAGGGATGTCCACCCCAGGTGCTTTGTTAGCCCAGCACAACTAGCCTCTGTTCCCCAGCACAACTAGCCTCTGTTCCCCAGCACAACTAGCCTCTGTTCCCCAGCACAACCAGCCTCTGTTCCCCAGCACAACTAGCCTCTGTTCCCCAGCACAACTAGCCTCTGTTCCTGTTAGTTAAGAATTGAGAGGGACGTCCACCCCTGGTGCTTTGTTAGCCCAGCACAACTAGCCTCTGTTCCCCAGCACAACTAGCCTCTGTTCCCCAGCACAACTAGCCTCTGTTCCCCAGCACAACTAGCCTCTGTTCCCTAGCACAACTAGCCTCTGTTCCCCAGCACAACTAGCCTATGTTCCTGTTAGTTAAGAATTGAGAGGGACGTCCACCCCTGGCGCTTTGTTAGCCCAGCACAACTAGCCTCTGTTCCCCAGCACAACTAGCCTCTGTTCCCCAGCACAACTAGCCTCTGTTCCCCAGCACAACTAGCCTCTGTGCCTGTTAGTTAAGAATTGAGAGGGACGTCCACCCCTGGTGCTTTGTTAGCCCAGCACAACTAGCCTCTGTTCCCCAGCACAACTAGCCTCTGTTCCTGTTTAAAAAAAATAAAAATAATTTTACCTTTATTTAACCAGGCAAGTCAGTTAAGAACACATTCTTATTTTCAATGACGGCCTGGGAACAGTGGGTTAACTGCCTGTTCAGGGGCAGAACGACAGATTTGTACCTTGTCAGCTCGGGGGTTTGAACTCGCAACCTTCCGGTTACTAGTCCAACACTCTAACCACTAGGCTACGCTGCCGCCTGTTAGCTAAGAATTGAGAGGGACGTCCACCCCTGGTGCTTTGTTAGCCCAGCACAACTAGCCTCTGTTCCCCAGCACAACTAGCCTCTGTTCCCCAGCACAACTAGCCTCTGTTCCCCAGCACAACTAGCCTCTGTTCCCCAGCACAACTAGCCTCTGTTCCCCAGCACAACTAGCCTCTGTTCCCCAGCACAACTAGCCTCTGTTCCCCAGCACAACTAGCCTCTGTTCCCCAGCACAACTAGCCTCTGTTCCTGTTAGTTAAGAATTGAGAGGGATGTCCACCAATGGACATCTAGCCTCAGTGAACTAACACTTAACACGGACATCCAGCCGCCAACCGGGAGATGACCAGAGAGACACAATCAATATAAAAACACTGAAACAAAGGTGTGACGGAGGAAGGCTAGGGAACCCATGTGTTGAGGGCCTTCTGACACACACTCTTAATTCTCAGCCCCAGGCAAATGACTGGAGGTGAACGGGCTTGGCTTCCATTGAAATGCCGGGGCTGAGACATTGCAACAGCTAGGCGCGACCAGCTTGACACACACATTCTGCAAAACAGGCGCATGGTCGTAGCGCAAGGCCGACAGGCTTCATGGGGAAGGAAGTCGAACCCGGAAACCAAACCAAGTACCCTGAGGAACTGGAGCTTGTCCTCCAACCTCCTCCATCCTAGCAGACACTATTTCTTCTCCAACTGCATCGGCTTCTGCCACTGCTTCTGGTATGTCATAAACCTGATTATAAACTGGGTGGTTCGAGCATTGAATGCTGATTGGCTGACAGTTGTGGTATATCAGACCATATACCACAGGTACGAGACAATATTTTTATTACAGAAAACTACATTTATTTAGTCTTTCTCTACCAACAGATTGGCTTGTTATTGGGAACAACAAGGTCCCAGAAAGTTGCAACAAGGGAACAACAATAAGCATCAGAGCAGTAAACAGTTTACTGTGACTGAAGTTGCTGATAGGCTATGAATGTGGCCAACCACTCCGAATGAGGGAGACAGCAGCATCATCCGTTGTAGCAGTAGGAGTAGTGTTGGTTGTGGTTCCCTGGAGTTCGATCTGTGATTGGACAGAGGGGCTGAGGAAACATCCCTGTGTCATAAGGACACGTCCCTGAGGACAGCTGAGGGGGATATGTTGTCCTGCCTCGTCCCCTTGCTGGGCCAGAGAGAGACATGGAGGCACCGCATGGCCGGCTGGCCACGAACCCGGCTGATGTGTGGCAAGCGGTTTGGGAACAAAATGTCCGCCGCTTGTCACTGCTATAGCCGCTTGGTGGCCACTGTGTTTGGTCGTGTGTGTGTGTGTGTGTGTGTGTGTGTGCGTCTCCCAACTACTACACATCACTTTCACTGAGAGGAGGGACAGACCATTTTTTTAAATGGTCACCATGAGCACTGAAGCGAGTCTGGCCCACAAAGTGTGTGTGCAAGTGTGTGTCAGATACACACAACTTTCTTTGAGGTCTAGTCCAGTGGCCCTTAATGGTGACCATGGCTTTAAAACAGTAGATTTAGGGGTCATATAGAGCACTCTTCCTTTATTGATGGGTGGGTAGATATTTCTTAATTGAGTCATTAGTCGGGAAGGGCTTAATCAGTCGGCATGACAATTTCAATAACTAATTCGACGACATTAATAACAATGGGGGGTTAAAAATGAATTTCCAGGGGGTGACATGGTAGTTTTAAATCGCATTCGATCTACATGCCATTTCAAACTATTTTGAACACTCCCCTGTTCAAAACACTGGATGCAGCAGGCGGTAACAATACAGATGACTCATTATGGAAACTACAAAGGAATATTTAATCAAGCTAATTAATTTCAGGGAGTCGTGACTGAACGACAGATTATGAATCAGTGTTCAGAAATAAGCATGCAGACTACTTGGTTACAAGACTAAGTAACCCCGTTCAAACCATGAGTATTTTGTTCAGGCTGAGTCATTTCTATTTTTTTATGTGCTTTATAAAGCAGAGAGTGGAAGCAAGAGAGCGAACAGGGAGAGAGAGTAGTAGAAAGAGAGAAGGGAGAGTGAGCGAGATCGAGAGCGAACAGGGAGAGAGAGTAGTAGAAAGAGAGAAGGGAGAGTGAGCGAGATCGAGAGCGAACAGGGAGAGAGAGAGTAGTAGAAAGAGAGAAGGGAGAGTGAGCGAGATCGAGAGCGAACAGGGAGAGAGAGTAGTAGAAAGAGAGAAGGGAGAGTGAGCGAGATCGAGAGCGAACAGGGAGAGAGAGAGTAGTAGAAAGAGAGAAGGGAGAGTGAGCGAGATCGAGAGCGAACAGGGAGAGAGAGTAGTAGAAAGAGAGAAGGGAGAGTGAGCGAGATCGAGAGGGAACAGGGAGAGAGAGTAGTAGAAAGAGAGAAGGGATAGTGAGCGAGATCGAGAGCAAACAGGGAGAGAGAGTAGTAGAAAGAGAGAAGGGAGAGTGAGCGAGATCGAGAGCGAACAGGGAGAGAGAGTAATAGAAAGAGAGAAGGGAGAGTGAGCGAGATCGAGAGCGAACAGGGAGAAAGAGAGTAATAGAAAGAGAGAAGGGAGAGTGAGCGAGATCGAGAGCGAACAGGGAGAGAGAGTAATAGAAAGAGAGAAGGGAGAGTGAGCGAGATCGAGAGGGAACAGGGAGAGAGAGTAGTAGAAAGAGAGAAGGGAGAGTGAGCGAGATCGAGAGCGAACAGGGAGAGAGAGAATAGTAGAAAGAGAGAAGGGAGATTGAGCGAGATCGAGAGCGAACAGGGAGAGAGAGTAGTAGAAAGAGAGAAGGGAGAGTGAGCGAGATCGAGAGCGAACAGGGAGAAAGATTAGTAGAAAGAGAGAAGGGAGAGTGAGCGAGATCGAGAGCGAACGAGCGAGATAGAGAGAGTGGAATATAGAGCAAGAGTGTGAGACAGAGGGAGAGGTGGTAATGACCAGTAGGACTAAGGAGCTAGAATCAGCAGACAAAAAAATGTTACAATCCAATGCTCGGAATGGTGATGTCATACTCCCAGAAAACCAGCCAATGAAAAGGTATGTATTTTCCAATAGGAGTGCATCAGGTGAAATTAACAGGCAATTCAATTGGAAAATAAGGAGCCCAATATCTTATGTCAGACATTTGTCAATACTATACGAGAATGCCAGAGATAATTACGAGCTAATTCAAATCTGAGAATATGAGGTCTCTAACATTGCCTACACAAAGTCCTTTTCACAGAGGTGAAAATATCCTCCAGATACAGTATATACAGTATTGATCCAGTATAAAGTCCTTTTCACAGAGGGGAAAATATCCTCCAGATACAGTATATACAGTATTGATCCAGTATCCTCATACTGCTTCTAAAAAGAACAGACATACAGAACAGCAAATCAAGCTCCTCAGGCCGTATAGTAAAAATTCAATCCAACACAATTTTCTGTTTAATACAATCCAAAATATTCCATCTTGCTGACCATGAACGAGAGTGGAGAAAATATACAAGCAAATATACAAAGCTTTTGCTGTAATTGAGATTGACAGTCCCGATACAGCTTTTGTGTCTGTATTCTGAAATGCTGAGACATTGTGATGTTTCTGAATGGCTCAGTCTGAGTTTATCAGCAAAACAAGATAAATCCATACACTGAAAAATGTTTATTTTGCAAATGCTTTGAACCATCTACATTGCAGGGGTGTGAACGTTTAAATGAGCTTGGGATCGTAAATGTTTAGAAAAATATACCTCATCTGAATACTAAAACGGTCTGCACGTCATCGTCGTTAACAGTTGGAAAAATGCCAGGAGCTAGATAGGGAAGAGAAGTCCTGTATAGCAATACTTTTAGAAGTTCAATGAGAAGGTGGTGAAATGCAAACAAACTTTGTGAGGTGGAATTGAGCTACAGCGGCAGTACCGGTGCAATGCACCGTGTGAGACCCAAACCGTTGCTGGCAGCGCTGCAGACCCCCAACAACAGATAGGATCTTCAGACTAAAGCAGTGCGATAAGGGACGGAGTGAGAAAATCACAGTGCTGATTACAAACATGATTGTAGTTGATATGCAGCCATTATCAATGGTAGAGGATGTTGGCTTCTATGCCCCAATGGAATATCTAGAACCCGACTACAAGATGCCATGTCGGAAAACCGTGACGGCTCGGATGGACAAATTGTAGAATGATTGTTCTGCAGGTACGAAGCGCAAGCTCTCAAACACCCCAACAAAAGATTGTTGGACGTCTAGGAACACCAACACGCTGTCATACATTACTGCAACGAGCCATCACATTGATGAGACATGTACTGACCACTTAGAGCATGCAGGAGAGGCACACATCAGAGAACCTAAAAACAGTTGTAACTGTCATCATTGCTGAGAGGGTGGGGTACAGCAGGAAGGTGAGCACCATCTGGCAGCCATGACTGTGATAGTTGGAACTGCATTAACACCCTAGCGTTCATAAGCAGGACCATATCTCCATTGTGAATTCACATGTCATTTTATGATTTTTTTCTTATATTAAAAAAGCTGTTTAAATGTTAATATTTTTCATACATTTGTCACATCTCTACTTCATAGGATCTTTGTGTGTGTGTGCGTGGGGGGGAGGGGGGTCAGACAGACAAGCCGCAGTACGCAAGCGCGAGGAACAAACTGCATTATTAAACCTTCAACACTCAGTCCATTGTTTGAAGGTACACCGGAGGTTAAAACAGATGTTGGATGTATATGAGGAGAGACTGACAACCAAGGAAGAGTTTTATTATTTATTTATTTGTGTGCGTCTTTTATTCACACCCTAATGTGCTTCTGCTGCTTAGGCCCAAGCGTTTCTCTTTTTCAAATGCTAATTCAGTCTTATCCAGATGGCAAAACTAATTTCAGGCTTCACATACTGTATGGAGAGTGGCTATTGACAGGTAAAAAATAAATACATTTTCTTCCAGCTTTGTTATAATGTAATTTGCCCCATTTACTTTGACCTAAAAAAACACATTTGTTTGTTGCATCCTGTGAAAAATACAAAAACGTCTCTGCAGAAAAGCCTGCTGTGTGGCCTTTATTTCTGCTGAAAGGGCCTGAGGGACAAACTTGCGGAGACAGATTTTTTTTGCTCACTGCTGATTTTATCAATCTGCAAATTACAATACAATTTGCTTGACTAAGTTAATATCCTTTATATTTTGTATATTTTTGTCGATGGCCACCATTTTACTACCTGTACAAAGTATTCTTTGAATGAAGACACCTATCAGTAGAACTTAAAACAGGAATCCTACGACTGAAAGAAAGAAATCCATTAATTTAAATTCCTCTGAGATATGCAAAGGCCAAAATTTTCGCAGGGTCATTATCTTGGATGTAATCATGGGAGAAACCCTGAAAATGAAGGTGGTAAAATCAATGTGATGTGTCTGTACAGTAAAAGCCTGTGAGTTTACATTCCCTCTTTCCTTTGTTTGTCGGCCATCTTGATACCCTATCCTTCTCCTCGTCAGTTTGGGGTGATTCGGCTTCGGAGCATCAACAGCCAAGAGGTGTGTTGTGAAGTATGTAAAACCCTGAAGAAGGCATTTGCAGAAAGCGTTGGTTTAAAAAAATGAAATATGTATTTTTAAAGCAAACTTTAATGTCCTAGCAAGAGTTACTGAAGATCTTCTCTGATTATATTGAGTGAAGTCTGATTAGAGGCATGGCAGGGGTATCAAACTGCAGTGCTTCCTGTTTGCTGGCATATGTTTGTTTTCCCATTCATCTACAAGCTGGAGGAAATCTCAGATCTGTCCGCTACCCATTTACCTCCCACCGTGCCCAGTTCCAGCAATCAACACTCTGTCTAAACTCTATGGTTCACCGACAGAGACGCTCTGGCACAGATACAAATAATTACTTTGGAACACTTTGATAATTGTACAATTGATACCTTAATCTTCACCTTTGGTCTAAATCACGGCATCCTTGATTTTCTAATTTACTTCAAAAACACAGACACCCGCTAATTGTTTTCAGAGCTCAAATCATACATACAGTGCCTTAAGAAAGTATTCATACCAGTGGCGGTTGGTGCCATTTAAGATGAGGGAGGATGATCGTTTTTTTTATGAGCATGGCCTTATTTCTTTTATAGCACATTGGATGACTGTCATTCATATTCCATTCACCCAGTTCAATAAAAACAACGATAGGTTTAGGCTTCTACATGATACTCAAATTGTCCCTGTATCCATCATGAGGTTGCTACAACCTAGCCTATGAATGAAAGTTTACATTGTAGGTGCACACAGGTCGAGAGAATTTTGAGTAATGAAGGTGACAGACAGTGGCACATTCAATACTACCTTGCACACTCTTGCCTACATTTAGCTGATCTAGGGTGGAATCATTAGTTCAACAGTTGCAAATATGAGTTTTGTTGGACAAATACAGGAATGTTTATCCCCATTTCGTTCCGTTTAAGAAAAGTTCAGCAGAAACAGCAGAATGAGTACATCCCTGAACACACGCAAACACAGTTCACTTTAATAGCATCCACATAAGACTTTACAAGCCAAACCTTCATATCATGACCACTAACTGCTACACACAGGCTACGTTGTTGTCACAGCACAGTCAACATAGCTACTAGAACTAACGGATTAGTAAACCCGCTACAATCATGCAGTACAGTGTACAGTCAGAAAGCAGTTTATCAGTTACACCGGCTGCCCCGGTGGCAATAAGTTAATAAAACCAAAAGCTTACCTTGACTTGGAAGAGTTTCAGTGTTGGATAGCCATAGCCAGCTAGATAACATAGCATCCCTCTCTGTTTGAGTAGGCTAAACTAGCTAGCTGCATCTCTCTCCCTCCTATAATTTAATTTTAATTTAAAGGGCTTTATTGGCACAGGAAACATATGTTTATATTGCCAAAGCAAGTGAAATAGATAATCAACAAAAGTTAAATGAATCATAAAAAATAAACAACTCTGTGAGTAAATACATTTCTCTCTGAGTCAACTACTCACCACATGTTATGCAGTGCAAGCTGTAGCTTGTGCTTTTAGCACCAGATTCATTCTCTGATCTTTTGACAAGAGGTCTGATAGGTTGGAGGACATCCTCTGGAAGTTTTCATGATTACTGTGTAAGTCTATGGAAAGGGGTGGGAACCATGAGCCTCCTAGGTTTTGTACTGAAGTCAATGTACCCAGAGGGCGACAGAAGCAAGATGTCCTCCAACTACACCATGGTGCTACCCTACAGAGTGCTGCTGAAGCTACTGTAGACATTCATTGCAAAACAGTGTGTTTTAATCAATTATTTGGTGGTATGTGAATATATTTAGTATAGTTTTATCTAAAAAGGTTACCTTTTTTAAACCTGTTAGGGATGATGCGAATTTTCGCAGCTTTTTGTAAAAAATCGCACAACATTTCAACGTCCTGCTACTCATGCCAGGAATATAGTATATGCATATGATAAGTATGTGTGTATAGAAAACACCCGGAAGTCTCTAAAACTGGTTAAATCATGGCTGTGGCTATAACAGAACATGTTTAGGAGTAAAAATCCCATGGAAAACTGTTCACCAAAAACACAAAAACAATAGTCATCCGCCAGTCAATGTATTGTCTAAGGCGATAAAAAATAGATGAGGTTCCGTTTACAATGCCTACAGCTTCCACACGATGTCGCCAGTACTGGCATTTCATTGCTGGTTTATCCTTGGTGGGATGACGTATAGGCACTTCCTGTCTTGGTGTGCACCGGAGGAAGTTATGAAAGTGAAAAAATGGACGATGATTTCAAGACTTGCTGCTATCGAATACAGATCGCCCCGTGATCAATTTGATCAATTATTAACGTTTATTAATACCTAAAGTTGGTTTACAAAAGTAGTTTGAAGTGATTTGTAGAAGTTTATAGGCAACTTTTTTAATTTTAAAAAGTGACGTTGCGTCTTGTAAAGGTGAATTTTCCTGGATCAGACCGGCCTTTATAAATGGACATTTTGGGTATACAATGAGGAATTTAATCGGGAAAAAGACCCAATTGTGATGTTTATGGGACATATAGGAGTGCCAACAAAGAAGCTCGTCAAAGGTAATGAATGTTTTATATTTTATTTCTGTGTTTTGTGTAGCGCCGGCTACCGCTAAATCTTTTGTTTAGGTCTCGTTCAGGTATTTCGGGGGGTGCATGCTATCAGATAATAGCTTCTCATGCTTTCGCCGAAAAGCATTTTACAAATCTGACATGTTGGCTAGATTCACAACTAGTGTAGCCTTAATTGAGTACCTTGCATGTGTGTTTTAATGAAAGTTTGAGTTTTATCGAGTACTACAGGTGGCGCTCTGAAATTTCCACTGATTTTGTTTCCTGTACAAATTCCGCATCATCCCTAACAGGTCCTTCCCTGCCTTTTCTGAGGAACCTCCACATTTAGTTGTGCTGCAGAACTAATTTAAAATAGTTTAAATTTAGATTTTTTTGTCACTGGCAAAATCCTAGAGGATAACCTGGTTCAGCCTGCTTTCCACCAGACACTGGGAGATTAATTTACCATTAAGCAGGACAATAACTTAAAACACAAGGTGTGTGGGCGAGTTACAGTTTTGACTTAAATCTATTTGCAAATCAATGGCAAGACTTCAAATTAGTTGTCTAGCAATGATCAACAACCAATTTGATAGAGCTTGAATAATTTAGAAAATAATAAATGGGCAAATATTATACAATCCAGGTGTGCAAAGCTCTTAGACACTTACCCAGAAATACTCACAGCTGTATTGCTGCCAAACATGTATTTGCTTTACCTTAACCTCCCTGTATACACTTGTTGGCAACTGGATGCAATCTGGGCATAGTACAAGGCTGGGCCTAGTACAGCTGCTAAGTCCCTTGCAGAAATTTAATGTTACAGAGAGAGGAGAAAGTATCATCCTTGCTAAGCTTATTAAACTGGCAACTTTGAGTCCCTATCAGAGCCCATTCATTTCCTGTCACATAGTCCAACAGAGGATGTGCTGATTTTTACGTCCTACTTTTACAAGCAAGTTTCAAGTAACACCGGGCCAACTGTAACCTCTAGGAACGATGACATCAGGAACACCGTGTCCAGATATTGATTTGTGTTGACGTGGTGGAGAACTGTTCTACATTTAAATTGATCATTGGTTTGTTGTCTTGGTTGCAGGTGCCAAGTCAATGTTTTGGGATTTCATCCTGTAGTCTTTAAGGGGGAATTCCTTTCACAATCAATGGTGTAAGGAGACACCGTGGAGCAGTGTCATCGGTTGACAGAGGGAGACAGGCTACAGGATTTGTCCTATTATATCTGATTGTGCGAGATTCAATGGAAGTTCTGCTATTGCAAGTGCTGACGCACTGTGTAGACTTCATGACTCGACTGTCAAATGGATTTTAGCCGTAGCATTTCTCTGACCTTTCAGTCAGTCATGTCTAGATCCTAACCACAGAGAAATTATTGATTTGACTACAGACATGCTGAGAAATATGATGAAATATGATGAAAATAATCAATAGCAATCAAGTTAGAACCAGGGTTCATATACATTTTGAAAGATGGAATTTCATGACTTTTCCATGACTTTTAACCATATTTCCACAACCAACAATTGGCGGTTATAGTATGTACGTATAAAAAGTAAGTGTAATGTGGTATCCAAACTGGAAGGCTGTTCTCTGATCCCATTTCCTGTCGTTGTGCAAGGCACTTAACCCCCACAATGTAGAATACCTATTAGTAAGGCTGGGCGATATGGCCTACAAATCATATCTTGTTTTTTTTCCAAACTTATGGGCGATTCACAGTATATATATCTCAATTTGTATGTTGTTTTCTCTGAGTAAGTTTTGTTGTACAATTAAAGGTAAAATACAATGCATTTCAAATCACATTCTGAAATTGCAGTTTTGTCCCCCCCAGTTTTATCTTTGTAATGTGATACAAAATGAGGCAACTGTGTGCTTTAGGACCATGCGGATGCTTCCGAGTAGTCAGGTAAGCTGTTCGGAGTGTTTATCTGACTGGATAAACAAAAACTAAAAAAACATAGGTTAAACAAAATAGTTTTTTGTTAAAAATGTAACCATAACCATGAATAATCCACATTCACTAATAATGACTAACTTCTTATAGCATGCATTATAGAAAATTAACACATCTCATAAACATTCTCTTAAGCACAGTCCGACAGTACGTGCTAGTGGGGCACAATCCGACAGTACGTGAAGAGAAATGCTTGGGCCAAGAAACACAAGCAATGGACATTAGACCGGTGGAAATCTGTCCTTTGGTCTGATGAGTCCAAATTTGAGATTTTTTTGGTTCCAACCGCAGTGTGAGACGCAGAGTAGGTGAATGGATTTTTAAAATATTTTTTATTTATTTAACCTTTATTTAACCAGGTAGGCCAGTTGAGAACAAGTTCTCATTTACAACTGCAACCTGGCCAAGATAAAGCAAAGTAGTGCGACACAAACAACAACACAGAGTTACACATGGAATAAACAAACGTACAGTCAATATCACAATAGAAAATAAATAAGAAAAAAAGTCTATATACAGTGTGTACAAATGGTGTAAGGAGGTAAGGCAATAAATAGGCCATAGTGGTGAAGTAATTACAAAATAGCAAATTAACACTGGAGTGATAGATGTGCAGATGATGATGTGCAAGTAGAAATACTGGTGTGCAAAAGAGTAAAAAAGTAAATTAAAACAATATGGGGATGAGGTAGGTAGATTGGATGGGCTATTTACAGATGGGCTGTGTACAGCTGCAGCGATCGGTTAGCTGCTCAGATAGTTGATGTTTAAAGTTAGTGAGGGAGATAAGTCTCCAACTTCAGCCATTTTTGCAATTGGTTCCAGTCATCGGCAGCAGTGAACTGGAAGGCGGCCAAAGTAGGTGTTGGCTTTGGGGATGACCAGTGAGATATACCAGCTGGAGCGTGTGCTACAGGTGGGTGTTGGTATCGTGACCAATGAGCTGAGATACGGCGGAGCTTGACCTAGCAAATACTTATAGATGATCTGGAGCCAGTGGGTCTGGCGACGAATATGTAGCGGATGCTCTCTGCATGTGTGGTTCCCTCCGTGAAGCATGGAGGAGGTGGTGTGCTGGTGTGGGGGTTCTTTGCTGGTGACACATATTTGTCCAACCCCTAAACCACATATTGTTATGGGCAATTCCACAGTAACAAAGTGACTTTAAATGTATACCAAACTAATACCATTGATTGTAAAGTTGTAAAGTTTAACAAACTATATACACTTATATGCTGAAGTCTACTTTTAACAATTATCAAACACATTTACTTGAGGAACAGTGCAGATGCTAAATTTGGTAACAGAATTACAGTAACATCTCCCTCAGTTTTTATGTTTTTCAAAAACTCGAAATAATATTCAAAGATATCTGCAGAAATAATGGGGTGTCAGCTACGATATTACACCTTGACTTTGGAAACATTTTATTTTATTTTTAACTACAGTAAGTGAAGTGGATCAACACCTGGTAACAGAATTACATCATGGATTCCTGATCTGTACTATACAGAAATGCATAATTATGAATGATATTCTGTTCATGGTGATGTATCCTGAATAGGAATACAAAGGTAGGAAAATGTAATATCCTCCGTTGCATGTTTGAGTATTATTTTAAAGACTATTATTCTAATGAGCTCCGCACCTAAACAAGACCAAATTACGCTTATGTTCCACAAGTTTGGACACCACATTACAGCACAGTAGAGTAGAGTACAGTACAGTAAAGACAAGTAGAGCAAAGAAAAGTAGAGTATAGTTCAGTACAGTAAATTAGAGCTTAGCAGAGTACAGTGCAGTAAAATAGAGTCCAGTAGTGTAGAGTACATTACATTATACTGGACTTTACTAATATGTGCTCTACTGCAGGGGATATTGGTATCCACTGCAGTACTCCACCAATTATAAATGAATTCAACTCAATAATTCTTGTATTATTTATTTTTTACATAAATGTACTGTAATTTAAGCTTTAAAACTGCAACGTTTTCTCTCTGCCTCAATGCAAAATGTTTAGAATTGCAGGATATTAGCTTTAAAGCTGCAACAACAGCAAAAATCTCTCTGCCCCAAAAATGTGTAGAATAGCAGGAAATTAGTTTGAAAACAGCACATTTCTCTCTCGGATGCCAAGAGGAGGACTTTTAAAATGTTCCTTCCCAGGACAAGAGACTTGGTTCGTTCAGCCATGCACTGCTGAAGTCATAGTAAAACTCCTCATGTCTTTTTTTTCTCTCTCGTAAAAAAAGTTTGCGATAAAGTCCATCTCTGTCGTATAAAAACATTAATAGCGGCAATAACCTCCATAACAATTTAATTGCACTTTAATATTTGTATGCAAGACAATAAAGGCCTGGATGCCCAGTAATTAGGCTGCAGTATTTATTCCCCCTCTAGCTGACGTTATTTAATCTAAACTGAAGTGAACCGGGACAGGGTGAGGAGAGAAAGCCCCTTATCACAGACAGCTATAGTTTTCCACCAACCAGAGACCTTCTACAACCAAAGCTATGGCATCTTCCACTAAAGCTGCACTGCATTCTCAGTCAACAAAGCTAAATCCCAATGTCAAACAGCTATGTCCAACACGTATTGTACATCACAATCTTTTCCAAACAACCCAACAATAGTCAAGTGCTACTAATTAACCCCTAGACTGCTAGAGGTTAATGCATTCTTATTGTCACGTAAACACCACAAGGACATCCCTCTACAGTTCGTCTGTCTCACATGGGTGGAGAACATAGATAAAGAATGTCAGAGAAGCAGTGAAGGAGTTGAATGTGAAATGGGATGAGATGAGAGAAGAGAGGTCTATAGAAACAGATAAAAGGCCAATGACAACACAGTGTTATCCTCCTCAAGCACAAAGAGAAAAAATAAACGGTCATTCTACAAAACAAGGCTTAGAAGGACAGAGGGAGAGCAATTCTGAGGTGCATTCCTAAACTAACACACTTCACTTGTGTGTTGGGTGGCATTGTGATGGGAATATATATATGCCTGTGTGTTAATGGTAGAGACAGCAAACAACCCAGCAAACTGGGAACATTCCCAAAACATTAGCTAAGATACCCATTAACTTCTAGTTAGGGGTTTATCTAATATTACGATGATAACATCCCAAAAATATTCAGAATATGTTTTTGATGACATCTATTTATCAAAAATGTTTTACATGAAATATCCTTGGAATGTTCTCCTAACATTCACTAAAACGTTGTGCACAACATATGTAAAACCACAGAACATTTCCCAAATGTTTGTATGTTGTGTAAAATATTTGCCTGAACGTTCCTATAACACATTTAATCTGTTCTTTAAAAATGTTCCCAGGATGTTTGATTAGGTTGTGGGAACATCACAAAATATATGTTCCCAAAACACTAGAACTACCCAGTTGTGCGGATGATTCTACAATGTTCCTTTTAGAGCGCAAAAAAACATTCTCCTGATGTTACAAGACTGTTCCCAGAACACATTTAGCCATTTCTTTAAAGGTTCTCAGAATGTTTCATGAGGTTGTGGAAACAGTCTGGTGGGAACATCACAAAAGATATGTTCCCAAAACACCAAAACTGTCCAGTTGTGCTGATGATTCTACAATGTTTATTTTACGCTGCAATCAATTAGGTAAAACTTAAATATAACTTTTTTTTTTAAGTTCTTGAAATGTTCTGAGGATGTCAAAAACTAAGTCAAATGTTAGTTTAAACCTAAACCTTTAAACCTAAAAAAAATATGCTAGGAATTTCAGAAAAACATAATTTTTACAACATTAAGGGAATGTCCTATGCAACCTAATTTAAGCGAAAGAATGTCATCACAACTGGGCATATTTTGTGTTTTGGGAACTTCTCTTGTAATGTAACCACACTGTTCCCACAAGCTAATTCAATGTTCTCGGGAACCTTTAATGAACTCAGAAAGGCTTTTCTGTCAACATTCTTGCAACATCAAAGGAATGTTTTGTGGACATTCATACAAAATGATCTGAATGTAATAAAAACTGACTTATTTCATTTACTTACAACATTAAGGGAATTTCCTGTGCAACCCAACTTAAACATTGTATGAATGTCATCTCAACTGGACAGTTGTATTGTTTTGGGAACCTACAGTATCTCTATCCCAACAATGGTCCCACAACCTAAAGAAATGTTTTGGGAACCTACAGTATCTCTATCCCAACAACGGTCCCACAACCTAAAGAAATGTTTTGGGAACCTACAGTATCTCTATCACCAACAACGGTCCCACAACCTAAAGAAATGTTTTGGGAACCTACAGTATCTCTATCCCAACAACGGTCCCACAACCTAAAGAAATGTTTTGGGAACCTACAGTATCTCTATCCCAACAACGGTCCCACAACCTAAAGAAATGTTTTGGGAACTTTTAAAGATCATTAAAAATGTGTTCTGGGAATGTTTTTGCAAATTCAGGCAAACCTGTTAGAAACATTGTAATAATCAGCACAAATTGACAGTTTTTGTGGTTTGGGATGTGATATCTTTCTTTCAACATCTTGAGAGAATGAATATGGGGTTAGGGAGCATCTGTAAAGGTGGTGGTGCTATCTTTATCAGCATCATAAAAGCTGATAGTATTACAACCACAGAATATGCATCCAAGCCGAAACTAAACCTTATCAAAAACATTAACAGCTTTTCATTTCCTTTGAAACCTGTCATTTGGAAATTTGGCACAGAAAATCTTTCCAGTATATTGCATTTTCTGCTTGGTCCCTAAATGTCATTGCTGCACGAAAGAAGCAGAGATGAAAGAGGTAACAAACTTTATCGATGTCAACTACAGTAGATTGAAACATTAATTATATCAATGTATGCCATTATTCTGGTAAAGTAAGGGTTAATTTAGTCTTCTAGGGCAACAAGTAATGACAGAAAATAAGTTGCATGTATCTTTTTTTAAATGTAATTATTTTTTTTAAACCTTTATTTAACCAGGCAAGTCAGTTAAGAACACATTCTTATTTTCAATGACGGCCTAGGAACAGTGGGTTAACTGCCTGTTCAGGGGCAGAACGACAGATTTGTAACTTGTCAGCTCGGGGGTTTGAACTCGCAACCTTCCGGTTACTAGTCCAACGCTCTAACCACTAGGCTACCCTGCCTAGACAAGTTATTACAAAGCTGGCCATTACTTCTCACATTAAAAAAGTTTAAAATATGACTGGAATAGGATTTACTCAAAAATATTAGTTTTATTTTCCATAAATATAATAAATACACAGACTTAAAACAGGCAGGGGTTTCAAACCATCTCAATAGTTGTTTCTTTGCAGCAATTGAACCATGAAGGCCTGATTCACACAGTCTCCCCTGAACAGCTCCTCTGAAATGTGAGATGTGTCTGTTAATTGAACTCTGTGAAGAATTTATTTGGGCTGCAATTTCTGAGGCTGGTAACTAATGAACTTGTCCTTACTTATATTATATTATTATTATATATCCTCTGCAGTAGAGGTAACTCTGGGTCTTCCTTTCCTGTAGTGGTCCTCATGAGAGCCAGTTTCATCATAGAACTGGATGGTTTTTGCAACTGCACTTGAAGAAACGTTCAAAGTTCTTGAAATGTTCCGTATTGACTGACATTCATGTCTTAAAGTAATGATGGACAGTCATTTCTCTTTGCACCTCACTCTGACCATCGCTCTGGCACCCTTAGGGCCCGTTCGTAAATTCACTCTGGCTACCTACTCCGATTTCAGAGCGCTCTCGTCTGAGTGTGCCAGAGTGCAGAATAACTGATGAATTTACCTTTACTCTGAAATCCGACTCATCCCAAACCATCTCAATAGTGATTTATTTGCAGCAATTCAACAACGAAGCTGGTTCAGAGAATGGCAAAGCTGTCATCAAGGCAAAGAGTGGCTACTATGAAGAATCGCAAATATAAAATATATTTGTATTTGTTTAATACTTGTTTGGTTACTACATGATTCCATATGTGTTATTTCATAGGTTTGATGTCTTCACTTTTATTGTACAATAAGGAAAAACCCTGAAATGAGTAGGTGTGTCCAAACCATTATTCCTGACATTATTATGAGCTGTCCTCCCCGCAGCACAATTAAAATAGACTGTTTGGGTTGAAATGGTTGGAAAGATCTAAACTATGCCAAAAATGGAATATAGGCAGGTACCCAGTTCACTACATAATATTCAAAAATACAATTAAATACAGAGAAAATGTCTCAGAGTTGAGGATCTCATCCTCACACAAATGGACTAATAGTCTACAAAAATGACGTAAATGATATGCAGAGACATAGACCTATCTAAAAAGGCCTGTAAAAAATGGTTCCGCCATCTCTGTCTGTACAGTGCATGTTCTCCATTTGCAGGTTAGGTGCAGGCTTCACTTTATCACATATAGTTGGGCGGTTGTGGATGGGTTATTAGCAATTGTGGGTGAACAAACAGTTTGTAACATGGTTGGTTATGTTTCTACATGACACTGCAGAAATATGTATTTGATGCTTATGTATTCCTATTTCTTGGTTGAATTTACATATCAATAAGGTGTTATGCTATTGGTCATGCATGCAGTTAGGGGGAGATCGCAAACGTAAATTCTTCCCAGTCTGATATTGGCCTACAAGGCGGGAGGTCAGCTTCTGAAATACATTATTCTATTTTCATATTTACAATGTGTACGACGAGTTCACTATGTGCATGTCCCGATGTATATACAGTTGCATTTGGAAATTATTCAGACCCCTTGACTTTTTCCACATTTTGTTAAATTAGTCTTTTTCTAAAATTGATTAAATAGTTTTTCCCCCTTTTCTATTTACACACAAAATACCACATAATGGCAAAGCAAAAAATGTTTTTTAGAAATGTTTGCAAATGTATTTAAAATAAAATACCTAAATATCATATTTACATAAGTATTCAGCAGCTTTGGCAGCGATTACAGCCTCTTGGGTATGACGCTACAAGCTTGGCACACCTGTATTTGGGGAGTTTCTCCCATTCGCCTCTGCAGATCATCTCAAACTCTGTCAGGGTGGATGAGGAGCGGCGCTGCACAGTTGTTTTCAGGTCTTTCCAGAGATGTTCTATCGGGTTCAAGTCTGGACTCTGGCTGGGCCACTCAAGGACATTCAGAGACTTGTCCCGAAGCCACTCCTGCATTGTCTTGGCTGTGTGCTTATGATCGTTGTTCTGTTGGAAGGTGAACCTTCGCCCCAGTCTGAGGTCCTGAGTGCTCTGGAGCAGGTTTTCAGCAAGGGTCTCTGTACTTTGCTCCGTTCATCTTTCCCTCGATCCTGACTAGTCTCCCAGTCCCTGCCACTGAAAAACCTCCCCACAGCATGATGCTGCCACCACAATGGTGGTGGCAGCATCATTGGTGCCAGGTTTCCTCCAGATGTGACGCTTGGCATTCAGGCCAAAGAGTTCAATCTTGGTTTCGTCAGACCAGAGAATCTTGTTTCTCATGGTCTGAGAGTCCTTTAGGTGCCTTTTGGCAAACTCCAAGCGGGCTGTCATGTGCCTTTTACTGAGGAGTGGCTTCAGTCTGATTAGTGGAGTGCTGCAGAGATGGTTGTCCTTCCGGAAGGTTCTCTCATCTCTACAGAGTAACCATTGGGTTCTTTGTCACCTCTCTGACCAAGGCCCTTTTCCACCGATTGCTCAGTTTGGCCGGGCGGCCAGGTCTAGGAAGAGTCTTGCTGGTTCCAAACCTCTTCCATTTAAGAATAATAGAAGCCACTGTGTTCTTGGGAACCTAAAATTCTGCAGAAATGTTTTGGTACCCTTCCCCAGTTAGTTAGTGTAAAGGACTTCACACTGCTTGCTCAATACCACTTCCTCCCGATTCGGCCCAAACCTTTACCGATCTCGGGACCTCTGCCTCACAAACACACAAGACCATCCTCCTTCAAGCATCTTAGCCGACTGCCACACCTCAAAAGGCTAGCTAATGAGGCGACGCAAGTTGGACACTTAAGGCTGAGGAGTAAGTTTCACACATCCCCATGTGCTACACATACATACTCTAATTGTAATGGTCGCATTAGCCCGTTAGCATGGAATAACTGTGGATTAGCTAACAGATGAATCACAAATCTACAGCCATCAACATACTTACACATCTATGTGCTTACTTGTTTCTATCGTCAGGTACTTCCATGTATTGTATTTTGTACTATTTTTGTCATTGTTATGTTTGATTACAAAATGCAGTCTGATATTGAAATGCAAATGACGAATCACAAATGTACAGCCATCAACATCCTGTTGTCCTGCACATCTAATGTGCTTCCTTGTATCTATTGTCAGAATAAATACCAATCAACTGGGATCACCGACTGGACAGTCCTTTATTTAAAAACACAAAGCAAGAGAGTTATGAAGTACGATCACATCTGTTACACTGGTGCCGAGACCAGTCTTCTTGTCTTTGCTGGACAGATGTTACGTGTGTGTGTGTGTGTGTGTGTGTGTGTGTGTGTGTGTGTGTGTGTGTGTGTGTGTGTGTGTGTGTGTGTGTGTGTGTGTGTGTGTGTGTGTGTGTGTGATACTGCATTGCATTCCTAGTATTAATAATAAGTAATCTGTGCTTTGTTTATTTCTTGTCTATTTTCAGTGATGTATATTGTGATGTAAAAAGTGGCCTAGAAAAATAACATATTTCAATGCAGTGGATACAATGTTGTTAAAATTCATAGTATCATCTCAACCTTAGTACATAAATAATTACTGTGTTCGTTCATGAGTTCTTATCAGTGTAGATTTTTTTGGTCTAGTTTTACTAAATTTCTCCAGTAGGCAAGCAGTGGAGCAGCAGTCCTGCAGAATGGCTGGCAGGCATATGGTAAATAGGCTCTTAAATTAGGTCCCTGGTCCTCTAGCTTAGTTATCTGTGATGATTGGAACTGTGTGTGTGTGTGTGTGTGTGTGTGTGTGTGTGTGTGTGTGTGTGTGTGTGTGTGTGTGTGTGTGTGTGTGTGTGTGTGTGTGTGTGTGTGTGTGTGTGTGTGTGTGTGTGTGTGTGTGAGATCCATTCTCCCCCTGGCACGTTTACCATGTCTCATTGAACAGGGAAATATGCAGGTCACACATCCATAGATTTCTGGTCACATTTTTACTTTGAGTCAATACAAATTTAAATGATTTGAATAAAAACTGCCAAATGTATTTTTTTCTTTCTCCTTTTGTTTCCATTTAATACATATGAATGTTTTTTGTATTTGAAATGATAATAAATCAAAGGTTTGTTGTCTGAAAGCAAAGAGGAAGAAAAACATTAGCAGGTAATGATACCTCAACACAGATGTATGAAGGGTGCCTGAGTTTTGAAGAGATAGAAACAGAGAAAATGGTTAGCAGCATAGCTACCGGGAACTATAAAATTCCTGCACAGAGTATGATTTACAATGGTTGGTAAAAGTGTGGTTGTCATAGTGAAAACGTCTTAAAATGAATATGATAGATACGTCTTAAAGTGGATATGACATGTTTTATAATCCTTTATAATCCTTAATCCTATAAATGTAAATATTTTTACAGTAGATGATCGCCGTACAGTCTGGAATATTTGTTATTGTTCAATGTATTTGTCCAACAAAAAAATATGTCAACTGATTTGTTGGGTTGTTTTCTCAGCTTGTGGGGAAAAACAAGTTTCTAATGAACAAACAATGACTTATTTGAATTTATCTCTCTGGTCTTTCTTGACAGTGGGGTGGGGGGGGTTAACAAACATTAGCTTCAATCAATGACTGGCTGTCATGAAATGTGTCAAGAGACAGCACCTTCAAGTCTATCTCCATCTAATTCAGACAGTCACAGAGGACAATCGAAACACCTTTTAAACACCTCCCTCCTCAATCTTGCCAATCCAATCATGTCGCTGAAGACAACCCACACACCCACACTCTGTCTCGCTCTCTGTCTCTATCACTCCCTCTCCTTCTCTCTAGTCCCTCGGTCTGCTCCCCTCTCTCACCGTGGCCATACGTTGCCTACAAAATGACACCAAATTTAAACAAATAAATGAAATCAAATTGTATTTGTCACAGGCACCGAATACAACAGTTAGACCTTACAGTGAAATGCTTACTTATAAGCCCTTAACCAACAATGCAGTTTTAAGGAAATCCTCCCAAAAAGTAAGAGATAAGAATAACAAATAATTAAAGAGCAGCAGTAAATAACAATAGCGGGGCTATATACAGGGGGTACCGGTACAGAGTCAATGTGTGAATGTGCGGGGTGAACCGGTGTTGAGGTAATTTAGATAATTATGTACATGTAGGTAGAGTTATTAAAGTGGCTACGCATAGATAATAACAGAGAGTAGTAGCAGCGTGGGGGGGGCAATGCAAATACTGTAGTCTCGGTTGCCATTTGATTAGCTGTTCAGGAGTCATATGGCTTTGGGGTAGAAGCCTCTTGGACCTAGACTTGGCGCTCCGCTATCGCTTTCCGTGCGGAAGCAGAGAGAACAGTCTATGACTAGGTGGCTGGAGTCTGACAATTTTTAGGGCCTTCCTCTGACACCGCCTGGTATAGAGGTCCTGGATGAAAGGAAGCTTGGCCTGGCCCCAGTGATGTACTGGGCCGATCGCACTATCCTCAAAGTGCCTTGCGGTCGGAGGCTGAGCAGTTGCCATACCAGGCAGTGATGCAACCGGTCAGGATGGTTTCGATGGTGCACCTGAAAAACATTTTGAGAATCTGAGGACCCATGCCAAATAATTTCAGTCTCCTGAGGGGGAATAGGTTTTGTCACGCGCTCTTCACAACTGTCTTGGTGTGCTTGTACCATGTTAGTTTGTTGGTGATGTGGACGCCAAGGAACTTGAAGCTCTCAACCTGCTCCACTACAGCCCTGTCGATGTGAATGGGGGCATGCTCGGTCCTCCTTTTCATGTAGTCTACAATAATCTCCTTTGTCTTGATCACGTTGAGGGAGAGGTTGTTGTCCTTGCACCACATGGCCAGGTCTCTGACGTACTCCCTATAGGCTGTCTCATCGTTGTCGGTGATCAGGCCTACCACTGCTGTGTCATCAGCAAACCTAAAGATGGTATTGGAGTCGTGCCTGGCCATGCAGTCATGAGTGAACAGGGAGTACAGGAGGGGACTGAGCATGCCCCCCTGAGGGGTCCCCGTGTTGAGGATCACCGTGGCAGATGTGTTGTTACCTACCCTTATAACCTGGGGGCGGCCCATCAGCAAGTCCAGGATCCAGTTGCAGAGGGAGGTGTTTAGTCCCAGGGTCCTTAGCTTAGTGATGATCTGTGAGGGCACTATGGTGTTGAACGCTGAGCTGTAGTCAATGAATAGCATTCTAACATACAGTTGAAGTCGGAAGTTTACATACACCTTAGCCAAATACATTTAAACTAAGTTTCACAATTTAATCCTAGTAAAAATTCTCTGTCTTAGGTCAGGTAGGATCACCACTTTATTTAAAAAATGTGAAATGTCAGAATAATAGTAGAGAGAATGATTTATTTCAGCTTTTATTTCTTTCATCACATTTATTTTCTAGCAATGCCTTTAAATTATTTAACTTGGGTCAAAATTTCAGGTAGCCTTCCACAAGCTTCCCCAATAAGTTGGGTGAATTTTGGCCCATTCCTCCTGACAGAGCTGGTGTAACTGAGTCAGGTTTGTAGGCCTCCTTGCTCGCACACTCTTTCAGTTCTGCCCACAAATGTTCCATGGAATTGAGGTCAGGGCTTTGTGATGGCCACTCCAATACCTTCACTTTGTTGTCCTTAAGCCATTTTGCCACAACTTCGGAAGTATGCTTTGGGTCATTGTCCATTTGGAAGGCCCATTTGCCACCAAGCTTTAACTTCCTGACTGATGTCTTGAGATGTTGCTTCAATATATCCACATAATTTTCCTACCTCATGATGCCATCTATTTTGTGAAGTGCACCAGTCCCTCCTGCAGCAAAGAACCCCTACAACATGATGCTGCCACCCCTGTGCTTCACGGTTGGGATGGTGTTCTTCGGCTTGCAAGCCTCCCTCTTTTTCCTTCAAACATAACGATGGTCATTATGGCCAAAAAGTTATAGCTTTGTTTCATCAGACCAGAGGACTTTTCTCCAAAAAGTACGATATTTGTCCCAAGGTGCAGTTCCAAACCGTAGTCTGGCTTTTTAATAGCGGTTTTGGAGCAGTGGCTTCTTCCTTGCTGAGTTGCATTTCAGGTTATGTTGTTCTTGGATTGATTTGCACTTTTCGCACCAAAGTATGTTCATCTCTAGGAGACAGAATGAGTCTCCTTCCTGAGCGGTATATGATGCCTGTGTGTTCCCATGGTGTTTATACTTGCGTAATATTGTTTGTACAGATGAACATGGTACCTTCAGGCATTTGGAAATTGCTCCCAAGGATGAACCAGACTTGTGGAGGTCTATGATTTTCTTTCTGAGGTCTTGGATGATTTAATATAATAATATAATAATATATGCCATTTAGCTGACGCTTTTATCCAAAGCGACTTACAGTCATGTGTGCATATATTCTACGTATGGGTGGTCCCGGGAATCGAACCCACTACCCTGACGTTACAAGCGCCATGCTCTACCAACTGAGCCACAGAAGGACCACAATTTATTTTGATTATCCCATGACGTCAATCAAAGAGGCACTGAGTTTGAAGGTAGGCCTTGAAATACATCCACGGATACACCTCCAATTGACTCAAATGATGTCAATTAGCCTATCAGAATCTTCTAAAGCCATGACATAATTTCTGGAATTTTCCAAGCTGTTTAAAGGCACAGTCAACTTAGTGTATGTAAACTTCTGACCCAATGGAATTGTGATACAGTGAATTATAAGTGAAATAATCTGTCTGTAAACAACTGATGGAAATATTACTTTTGTCATGCAGAAAGTAGATGTCCTTACCAACTTGCCAAAATTATAGTTTGTTAACAAGAAATTTGTGGAGTGGTTGAAAAACAAGTTTTAATTATTCCAACCTAAGTGTATGTAAACTTACGACTTCAACTGTAGGTGTTCCTTTTGTCCAGGTGGGAAAGGGCGTGGAGTGCATAGTCTGTGGATCTGTTTGTGCGGTATGCAAATTGGAGTGAGTCTAGGGTTTCTGGGATAATGGTGTTGATGTGAGCCATGACCAGACTTTCAAAGCATTTCATGGCTACAGACGTAAGTGCTACGGGTCGGTAGTCATTTAGGCAGATTACCCTTGTGTTCTTGGGCACAGGGACTATGGTGGTCTGTTTGAAGCATGTTGGCATTACAGATACAGACAGGGAGAGGTTGAAAATGTCAGTGAAGACACTTGCCAGTTGGTCAGCGCATGCTTGGAGTACACTTCCTGGTAATCCGTCTGGCCCTGCAGCCTTGTGAATGTTGACCTGTTTCAATGTCTTGCTCACATCGGCTGCAGAGAGCGTGATCACACAGTCGTCCAAAACAGCTGATGCTCTAATGCATGTTTCAGTGTTACTTGCCTCGAAGCGAGCATATAAGTTATTTTGCTGGTCTGGTAGGCTTGTGTCACTGGGCAGCTCTTGGCTGTGCTTCCCTTTATAGTCTGTAATAGTTTGCAAGCCCTGCCACATCCGACGAGAGTCGGAGCCGGTGTAGTACGATTCGATCTTAGTCCTGTATTGATGCTTTGCCTATTTGATGGTTCATCGGAGGGCATAGCGGGATTTCTTATGAGCTTCTGGGTTAGAATCCCGCTCCTTGAAAACGGCAGCTCTACCCTTTAGCTCAGTGTGAATGTTGCCTGTAATCCATGGCTTCTGGTTGGGGTATGTACGTACAGTCACTGTGGTTACGATGTCATCGATGCACTTATTGATAAAGCCAGTGACTGATGTGGTGTACTCCTCAATGCCATCGGAAGAATCGCGGAACTTATTCCAGTCAGTGCTAGCAAAACAAAACAGTCCTTTAATTATGCATCTGCTTCATCTGACCACTTTTTTATAGACTGAATCACTGGTGCTTCCTGCTCTAATTTTTGCTTGTAAGCAGGAGGATAGAGTTATGGTCAGATTTTCCAAATGGAGGGCGAGGGAGAGCTTTGTACGCGTCTCTGTGTTTGGAGTAAAGGTGGTCTAGAATTGTTTCCCCCTCTAACATGTTGATAGAAATTAGGCAAAACTGATTTAAGTTTCCCTGCATGAAAGTCATCGGACACTTGGAGTGCCGCCTCTGGATGAGCGTTTTCCTGTTTGCTTATGGCGGAATACAGCTCATTGAGTGTGGTTTTAGTGCCAGCATCGGTCTTTGGTGGTATGTAGACAGCTACGAAAATTACAGATGAAAACTCTCTAGGTAAATAGTGTGGTCTACAGCTTATCTATCATGAGATACTCTACCTCAGGCGAGCAAAACCCTGAGACTTCCTTAGATATCGTGCACCACCTATTGTATTAAAATATGCATAGGCCCCCGCCTCGTGTCTTATCAGAGGCTACTGTTCTGTCCTGCCTATAGAGTGTATACCCCACCAGCTGTATGTTCTTAATGTCGTCGTTCAGCCACGATTCGGTGAAACGTAAGATATTAGTTTCTAATGTCCCCTTATTAGGATATACGTGCTTTCAGTTCGTCCCATTTATTTTCCAGCGATTGAACATTAGCTAGCAGAACGGAAGGCAAGGGCAGATTAGCCTGATCCTCACAAGACATCCTGATCTATTTCTGCGAAACCAGCGAATCACGGGGATCTGGGCCTGGTCGGGTGTTTGTAGTATATCCATTGCGCCCGACTCATTGAAGAACTCCTCGCCCAATTTGAGGCGAGTAATCCCAATTCTGATGTTCAGAAGCTCTTTTCGGTCATAAGAGATGGTAGCAGCAACATTATGTACAAAACAAGTTACAAATACGAAAAAAAAAACAAATAAAAAAGCATGGTTGGTTAAGAGCCGATTAGACGGCAGCCCTGCTCTCCGGCTCCATCTTTTTGAAAGTGTTGTAGTTGAAAGATGAAATTAATGTTTCTATGATTTTATGTTATGTAGGCTATCCTTGGCTATCTTTCCATTAAGAATGAATTAGGCATCCATCTAGACGTTGTGGAGACTTTCTACCAACCAACACTGTCAATAGTAAAGCTCTAGGTCTTTGTGTTCCAGCTGACAATGCATTTTCTCTGACATAGAATTATTCTGGGTTTGAAATCATATGTTTAATCGAATTTTAAAAAACTTTTATTTTAAGTAAAACATCACAGGACCTTGAATGTGTCTGTTTGGAAAAGCTGTCTCTGAATGGCTTCCTCATCAGTCTCTTGTCAAGTGTGAATCTTACTGGGGAAGAGTCATGCTTCCTTCACCACATAGTGCTGTGTGGCCAGCAGTCACAGGGTGGATTTTCTCACTCAATCATTCTTGGAAAATAAAAGAAAGCATTTAAAATGTCACATTCTTTCTTTTCATTTTACATCCTCCCCAGCAATATCGCACCAAAGACCCTATTCAGTGTGTCGACTCGGCTGATGGCTTTATCCTGAGTGGCTAACAGACAGTACATTTACATTTCAATTAATACAGTTTCAACACCTTGTTACAGGCCCTATTTTACCCTGAACAAATGCCAAGCAAAGACATTTTCCCACCACATTATTTTCTTATGATGATTGAAATCTCACAGATCCAGGCAGCCCAGTGTGTGAGGTCTGGAGCTAGGAGGAGCCAGGCAGCCCAGTGTGTGAGGTCTGGAGCTTGGAGGAGCCAGGCAGCCCAGTGTGTGAGGTCTGGAGCTTGGAGGAGCCAGGCAGCCCAGTGTGTGAGGTCTGGAGCTTGGAGGAGCCAGGCAGCCCAGTGTGTGAGGTCTGGAGCTTGGAGGAGCCAGGCAGCCCAGTGTGTTAGGTCTGGAGCTTGGAGGAGCCAGGCAGCCCAGTGTGTGAGGTCTGGAGCTTGGAGGAGCCAGGCAGCCCAGTGTGTGAGGTCTGGAGCTTGGAGGAGCCAGGCAGCCCAGTGTGTGAGGTCTGGAGCTAGGAGGAGCCAGGCAGCCCAGTGTGTGAGGTCTGGAGCTTGGAGGAGCCAGGCAGCCCAGTGTGTGAGGTCTGGAGCTTGGAGGAGCCAGGCAGCCCAGTGTGTTAGGTCTGGAGCTTGGAGGAGCCAGGCAGCCCAGTGTGTGAGGTCTGGAGCTTGGAGGAGCCAGGCAGCCCAGTGTGTGAGGTCTGGAGCTTGGAGGAGCCAGGCAGCCCAGTGTGTGAGGTCTGGAGCTTGGAGGAGCCAGGCAGCCCAGTGTGTGAGGTCTGGAGCTTGGAGGAGCCAGGCAGCCCAGTGTGTGAGGTCTGGAGCTAGGAGGAGCCAGGCAGCCCAGTGTGTGAGGTCTGGAGCTTGGAGGAGCCAGGCAGCCCAGTGTGTGAGGTCTGGAGCTTGGAGGAGCCAGGCAGCCCAGTGTGTTAGGTCTGGAGCTTGGAGGAGCCAGGCAGCCCAGTGTGTGAGGTCTGGAGCTTGGAGGAGCCAGGCAGCCCAGTGTGTTAGGTCTGGAGCTTGGAGGAGCCAGGCAGCCCAGTGTGTGAGGTCTGGAGCTAGGAGGAGCCAGGCAGCCCAGTGTGTTAGGTCTGGAGCTTGGAGGAGCCAGGCAGCCCAGTGTGTGAGGTCTGGAGCTTGGAGGAGCCAGGCAGCCCAGTGTGTTAGGTCTGGAGCTTGGAGGAGCCAGGCAGCCCAGTGTGTGAGGTCTGGAGCTTGGAGGAGCCAGGCAGCCCAGTGTGTGAGGTCTGGAGCTTGGAGGAGCCAGGCAGCCCAGTGTGTTAGGTCTGGAGCTAGGAGGAGCCAGGCAGCCCAGTGTGTTAGGTCTGGAGCTTGGAGGAGCCAGGCAGCCCAGTGTGTGAGGTCTGGAGCTTGGAGGAGCCAGGCAGCCCAGTGTGTTAGGTCTGGAGCTAGGAGGAGCCAGGCAGCCCAGTGTGTGAGGTCTGGAGCTTGGAGGAGCCAGGCAGCCCAGTGTGTGAGGTCTGGAGCTTGGAGGAGCCAGGCAGCCCAGTGTGTGAGGTCTGGAGCTAGGAGGAGCCAGGCAGCCCAGTGTGTGAGGTCTGGAGCTAGGAGGAGCCAGGCAGCCCAGTGTGTGAGGTCTGGAGCTAGGAGGAGCCAGGCAGCCCAGTGTGTGAGGTCTGGAGCTAGGAGGAGCCAGGCAGCCCAGTGTGTGAGGTCTGGAGCTAGGAGGAGCCAGGCAGCCCAGTGTGTGAGGTCTGGAGCTAGGAGGAGCCAGGCAGCCCAGTGTGTGAGGTCTGGAGCTTGGAGGAGCCAGGCAGCCCAGTGTGTTAGGTATGGAGCTAGGAGGAGCCAGGCAGCCCAGTGTGTGAGGTCTGGAGCTTGGAGGAGCCAGGCAGCCCAGTGTGTGAGGTCTGGAGCTTGGAGGAGCCAGGCAGCCCAGAGTGAGGTCTGGAGCTAGGAGGAGCCAGGCAGCCCAGTGTGTGAGGTCTGGAGCTTGGAGGAGCCAGGCAGCCCAGTGTGTGAGGTCTGGAGCTAGGAGGAGCCAGGCATCCCAGTGTGTGAGGTCTGGAGCTTGGAGGAGCCAGGCAGCCCAGTGTGTGAGGTCTGGAGCTAGGAGGAGCCAGGCAGCCCAGTGTGTGAGGTCTGGAGCTTGGAGGAGCCAGGCAGCCCAGTGTGTGAGGTCTGGAGCTTGGAGGAGCCAGGCAGCCCAGTGTGTGAGGTCTGGAGCTTGGAGGAGCCAAGTACACTAGGCAATGGATCTGTGACTGTTAACATTTAAATACCACCGTCGCACTGCAAAGAGAATGAATACTGTGTGAATACTGATTATTTTCTCTCCATCTCTCCTTTCCCATGATGAACTGGTTCCAATCTCGCTCTGACCTCGGAAGTGTTCTCTTTAGGTTCTCTGTCCCGATGGCAAAGCCTCATAACGAGACATGCGAGATGGGTAACAGCGGATAATGTCACCACAAATCTAAATTCTCTATCTAGCCATGGCTGGTAGTTTGAACATACCACAACACAAATTAAAAAAACACACACAACCGGTATGTATTGTGTTGTGAGATCCACTGACTGCAGGGTCGATTATGAGTGTCTCTGTGTGTGCGTGCACGCGTGTGTGTTGTGAGATCCACTGACTGCAGGGTCGATTATGAGTGTCTCTGTGTGCGCGTGCACGCGTGTGTGTTGTGAGATCCACTGACTGCAGTTCTTTGAGCACAACTGAATTATGACTCATAAACTTGGCTGAAATTTATTGTTCATGGCAACACTGTAGTACCAGTAATGGACAACACGTCGTCGTCTTGGGAGAGGTGGAAGCTGTGATCATCATATGCTAAATTCCCCCCACACTCACATCAAATCAGAACTGGAGCAACTCATGGCATGCTATCTTCTCTCCCTCTCCATTCTTTCTCTCGGTCGCTCTCTCTCTCACAACTCTTGCCTCTCTCTATCCTCTCTCCATGCCTGCCTTCTCTCTCGCCCACCCTCTCTTTATCGCTCTCTCTCTCCCTCCCTCTCTGAATGGCAGGCCTCAGATAGCTGCTGGCATGGCTAGCGGAGGGTGAGTAGAGCAGAGCAGAAGCAGAGGTAGACCTCTGGGCCTACTGAAGCAGATACAGCACATTTAGCCTGTAGGGATCTACACAGCAATACCACAGCACTGACGTCACACATGAGTCTTGTACACTCCACAAATGAGTCCTGTGCTTCTGCATTGTCTGCATTGCTTGCTCTTTGGGATTTTAGGCTGGGTATCTGTATATTGGCAGTTGTTGTTGTTTAGCCTCTACGGCTTTGCTAACGTGCGCTAATGTGATTATAATGACAAACCAGTAGTTTAAATCAATCAATCAAATGTACTTTATAAATCCCTTTTTACATCAGCAGTTAGCGCACGTTAGCAACAACAACTGCTATTGGCAGTTGTTTTTTAGCCTCTACGTGATGGGTGTCCTAAACCGGGGCGGTTGTTGCTAACATGCGCAACTGTGACTAGAATGATGTTGTATACAACAGCCAACTTTCCGGGACATAGACATGTCTTACATGGGCAGAAAGCTTACATTCTTGTTAATCTAACTGCAGTGTCTAATTAACAGTAGCTGTTACAGTGAAAAAAGACCATGTTGTTGTTTGAGGAGCGTGCACAACAACAAAAAAACGTTTATCACGGCAACTGGTTTGATACATTCAGTTAAATCATCTACTTACATTCAGTAATTTTGCTCTGATATGTCATCCTGAGGGTCCCAGAGATAAAATGTAGCATAGCTTTGTTTGATAAAATCAATTTTTATGTACAAATGTAGGAATTGGGGTCTACAGTTTGACACCACTGCTGTCCCTGGCATTTTTGTTTGTTCTCTATAGTTAAGTACTTGAAAATGTATCAATTGACCAATTTCGGAATATTTGGGCAAACTCCTGGCAGACTTGATACAAAATATTGTGCAGCAATGTAATTATTCACTGGATCAGTCTGAAACATTGCGCACACACTGCTGCCCAAGATCGAAATTACACCTAGACTCCTATCTGAAAGTATGGCCTTGCTCTTGCATTACAAAGAGGATAAAAACCATTGTTAAACCCCCATTTTTTGGGGTTGTATTATCATTTACCAGATCTAATGTGTTATTTTCTCCTACATTCATTTCACATTTCCACAAACTTTAAAGTGTTTCCTTTCAAATAGTTTCAAGAATATGCATATCCTTGCTTCAGGTCCTGAGCTACAGGCAGTTAGATTGGGGTATGTCATTTTAGGCTAAAATTGAAAAAAAAGGGTACGATCCTGAAGAGGTTGTTTAGAAAACAATGATGTATTGCATACAGTAGGCTACAATAATAATAATTACTGTCAATGTATGGTTAAATGTACGACAGATAATGAATAGCCAAAAATGAGCCTACTTTGAATTAAACAACATTTTGGGAAGTAATTGCAAATGACTGCATATTAATACCACTTATTATTCAAGATATAATAACACTAAGATCCTTTATAAATATATCAAACTAACATTAAACACTATAGAGTGATATTTCTTTGAAACATGCAACAGTAACATTTATTTATGGAGTGTGTACAGTGCTTTAGGCAGTGGGGTGCTGGGCTGGGCTGTGGGATAGGCCATGTGGTGGTACTGTAGTAATTTCTTAGCGGGAGTTAACGTCAGGATGATTGAGTCACCCCCAATGTCCCCATTAGAATTTGCATTTTAAAATATGTATATTATTTATTTATGTACGTTTTATTCAAATGACAGGCGGGCCGAGAGATTCCCCTGAGCACAACAACGTACGGGCAGAGTAAAGTGGGGTGGACCCACAGTGGACAGAGGGACAGAGAGAGAGAGGGAGGAGAGAAAGAGAGGGAGGAGAGAGAGGAGAGGAGAGAGAGAGAGAGAGGGAGGAGAGAGAGAGAGGGAGGAGAGAAAGAGGGAGGAGAGAGAGAGAGGAGAGATAGGACAGAGAGAAAGAGGGAGGACAGAGAGAGAGGAAAGAGAGAGAGGGGGAGGACAGAGAGAGGGAGGAGAGAGAGAGGGGGGGGAGGACGGAGAGAGGGAGGAGAGAGAGAGAGGGGGAGGACAGAGAGAGGGAGGACAGAGAGAGGGAGGAGAGAGAGAGAGGGGGAGGACAGAGAGAGGGAGGAGAGAGAGAGTGAGGAGAGAGAGAGGGGGGAGGACGGAGAGAGGGAGGAGAGAGAGAGGGGGAGGACAGAGAGAGGGAGGACAGAGAGAGGGAGGAGAGAGAGAGAGGGGGAGGACAGAGAGAGGGAGGAGAGAGAGAGTGAGCGAACAATAAGAACTATTGGCTGAACTTAAAAGGAAGTGTCCAAGTGTCCAAGTGCCATGGAAATGTTTTAGTCTCACCATGAATAGGTATGAACTCTACATCTACATAACCTTTTGCAAAAGTAGTTTATTCTACACTGAATCACTACATTCACCATAATCCCATTTCGAGGGCAGTGACAGACAGTGTAACCACATAGGGGGGAGGTACAGTAAACACAAACAAGCAGCCCAATTATTTATATTCCGCTGTAAATCCGATAACAGGAAAATGTCTAATCACCTGACAAAGCATAGCATGAATGGCCGTTATATTTCATCCATCGTGGGGATTATAAACCAGTCCCCTATTACTAGTGCCGGGACGATACCAGTATGTAAAATATTATGTGCTATGGCTTGGAAAATAAATACAGATGACTCTGGATGACAACATAGTGATGTTTGTTTCCAACAGTAGGGCTTGTTTTCCTAAAGAAGTCAAATTTGCTTCGTGTTTTGTTTCCCTGCCATAATAGTAACGCGTGTGGCGATATGGTATCGTCGCAGCCCTACTTATTACCATGTATCTATGGTTACCCCCACACCACACACAGCTAACCATACAGCCGTTTCATTGACATGGTTTTAACTGTCATTGTAATAACAGGAGCATCAAGTCATCACCATACCACAGCAGAGGCCTAACACTAGTTAACCATGGAACACCTGCTGTTCAACTGCTCTTTTCCTTTCCATGTGTTATGTATTCAATGTTCTGCGTATTTCATGTTCTGAAAGCGATGGTCCAAGCTGATCGAACACAGGTCCCAGTCCATCCCAGATAGCAGCTCAGGGGGGAGAAAATAGCACACAGTCAATTGGATATTGATTCTGTCTCCCAGAAATGTCACAAAAAAACTTCTGAAGCTTTGGGTGACGTCTGTTTTGTGCACTCGTTCAGAAACGCAGCCAAGTCAACCGAATATGTTTCAAAGGAAGGTGAGGCCTTGGTGGATATTTACAATCAAAGAGACTGCAGGCCATTTCATTCAACCTCTCTTTCTCTCTGGAAAATGAAAAGTTCAGTTGTTGGGGTTGTTGACAGGCATCAGGATTCACCCTAAGGCATCCAAGATGAGTCAGGCTCTATAATTGCTCATTTATTTACACAAATCTAGCTAAGGAAACATAAAAGCCAACAGCAGCAAAACAAATTAGCCCTATTGTTCTGTGTAAGAGATGCTGGAACACCCGCAGAGCATCATATCAAAAGGTGTGAGACATCTTGAGACAAAACGGGGGAGACACTACCATGATCAATGATGTTCCAGTGTATCCTTAACACTATTCACTCTGCCTGATCAAATCTGAGGTCTGGTAAATGGTACCGAAATGCTATTTTCTAGACATGACTGATGTTTTAAATCCATGCATTCACAATCAGTTTTCGGTCAGACTTAACCTTAAAGAGAAGGAGGTGCTCTGAATGTCATCCCTTTCCTCACAGACCTTTCTAAATGCCACGTTCTCTAGTCTGGCCCCATGGAGCAGGAGAGACAAAGAGGGAGGGAGGATTGCAGAGGGGGGTGACAAAGAGAGTAAGGCAGAGAGAGGGAGGGGGGGTGACATAAGAGAGCAGAGAGCTTTTTCAGCCTGAGAAACCAAACATCATGCAGTCAGCTGGACTGAGCCATGGGAGTTGATTTAATACTTGAAGGGGGGATTTATTGAACTAGTCAAGTCAGTTAAGAACAAATTCTCATTTAAAATGACGGCCTACCCCGGCCAAACCTGGGGGTAGTCCCTATGGGACTCCCAATCATGGCTGGATGTGAAATGTGGGGCCTTGAAGGGTCTGAGAGCTGATCCGCTCATTTGCTGATGTTTTCAATTACATAGACCAGTGGTTCCCAAACTTTTTATAGTCCCGTACCCCTTCAAACAACCTCCAGCTGCGTACCCCCTCTAGCACCAGGGTCAGCACACAGCGCACTAAGCCTGCCACACACACACACTCTATACAAAACATTTATTAAACATAAGAAGGACTGAGAGTTTTCGGGAAGTGACAAAGAGCTTTTATAAGACCAGGGCACAAATAATAATAATCAATACATTTGCTCTTTATTTAGCCATCTTACATATAAAACCGTATTTGTTCTTCGATAATTGTGAATAACTCAGCACAGATTAATGAGAAGGGTGTGCTTGAAAGGATGCACATAACTCTGCAATGTTGGGTTGTATTGGAGAGAGTCTTAAATCATTTTCCACACACAGTCTGTGCCCGTATCGAGAATCCACTCTCACATAAGTATGAGATTGCAAAGGGCATCAGTGTCTTAACAGCACGATTTGCCAAAGCAGGACACTCTGAGCACAGCCTAATCCAAAAATCTGTTAGTGGCTTCTGATTAAATTAAATTTTCACAGAACAGTTTGTTGCGATTTTGATGAGGCTCTCTTGTTCAGATACCGGTAAGTGGACTGCAGGCAGGGCATGAAAGGGATAACGAATGCAGTTGTTTGTGTCATCCGTTTTGGGAAAGTACCTGCGTAATTGCGCACCCAACTCACTGGGTGCGCACTGGGTGCTTAGCTATATCACATTTGACGTTGTCTGTAAGCTTGAGTTCATTTGCACACACAAAAATCATACAATAATGGAAAGACCTGTGTGTTGTCCTTGTCCTGATGGAAAGACCTGTGTGTTGTTAATGCGGACAGAGAAGAGCTCCAGCTTTTTAATCATAGCCTCAATTTTGCCCCACACTTTGAATACAGTTGTGGAGAGTCCCTGTAATCCTAGATTCAGATCATTCAGGCAAGAAAAAACATCCCTCTGATGGGCCAGTCGTGTGAGAAACTCGCCATCATACAAGCGGTCAGACAAGTGAAAAATATGGTCAGTAAAGAAAACGTTAAGCTTGTCTCTCAATTCAAATAAACATGTCAATGCCTCTTGATAACCAGCGCACTTCTGTATGTTGTGAAAGTGTTACATGGTCGCTGCCCATATCATTGCATAGTGCAGAAAATACCCGAGAGTTCAGGGGCCGTGTTAACACAACAAAAAAAAACATTTTCACTGTAGTGTCCAAAACGTCATTCAAGCTGTCAGGCATTCCTTTGGCAGCAAGAGCCTCTCGGTGGATGCTGCAGTGTACCCAAGTGGCGTCGGGAGCAACTGCTTGCACACGCGTTACCACTCCACTATGTCTCCCTGTCATGACTGTTGCGTCATAAGTACAGATACAAACACATCTTGACCACCAAAGTCCATTTGATGTCAGAAAGCCGTCCAGTACTTTAAAAATATTCTCTCCTGTTGTCCTGGTTTCCAGAAGAGGATGTCTTCCTTAATTAACCCCCCATTGTCAATCCCTGATATGTTTCACCTGTCCTTGTGCTTGTCTCCACCCCCTTCCAGGTGTCGCCCATCTTCCCCATTATCCCCTGGGTACTTATACCTCTGTTCTCTGTTTGTCTGTTGCCAGTTCGTCTTCTTTGTCAAGTCAACCAGCATTTTGTCTCAGCTCCTGCTTTTTCGCAATCTCTCTTTTTCACACCCTCCTGGTTTTGACTCTGTCCTGTCCTGTCTCTGAGCCCGCCTGCCTGACCACTCTGCCTGCCCCTGACCCTGAGCCTTCCGTCCTGTACCTTTTCCCCACCTTTATTTAACCAGGTAGGCCAGTTGAGAACAAGTTCTCATTTACAACTGCGACCTGGCCAAGATAAAGCAAAGCAGTGGGACAAAAACAACAACACAGAGTTAAACATAAACAAACGTACAGTCAATAACACAATAGAAAAATATACGTACAGTGTGTGCAAATGTAGAAGAGTAGGGAGGTAAAGGCAATAAATAGGCCTAGCGGCGAAATAATTACAATTTAGCATTAACACCGGAGTGATAGATGTGCAGATAATGATGTGCAAGTAGAGATACTGGGGTGCAGGTAGTTGAGTGTGCTATTTACAGAGTGGCTGTGTGCAGGTACAGTGATTGGTAAGCTGCTCTGAGAGCTGATGCTTAAAGTCAGAGAGGGAGATATAAGATTCCAGCTTCAGTGATTCTTGCAATTCGTTCCAGTCATTGGCAGCAGAGAACTGGAAGAAAAGGTGGCCAAAGGAAGTATTGGCTTTGGGGATGACCAGTGAAATATACCTGGTGGAGCACGTGCTACGGGGGGTGTTGCTATGGTGATTACCGACATCTGCCTGACCTGACCCTGAGCCTGCCTGCCGTCCTGTACCTTTGCCCCACTACTCTGGATTATTCGACCCCTGACTGCCTTAACCTGATGCTTAGGCTGTCTCCAGCCGAACGTGTAGGCAGACTTAACACCCAGACATAGGAATGAGTACTCTGGTGGATCTTAAGGACAATTTTTCTCCTCCAACCTACTCGCACCCCTCTCCATGCCACCCTGCAGTGGGGACTCTCCAGATACTCATCGACTTAGGAGCAGATATAAGTCTTATGGACGTTACCCTGGCGTCCGAGTTGGGCATCCCTACTCAACCCCTCTCCGTTCCCATGAATGTTAGAGCCCTGGACGGGGGCCCTATAGGCCGGGTCACCCACCATACAAACCCCCATCAACCTACAAGTGTCGGGGAACCACAGCGAGATGATCCAATTCCGGCCACCCCCTTCCAGGTGTCGCCCATCTTCCCAATTATCCCCTGGGTAATTGACCACTCTGCCTGACCCTTATTTGTACTATTTTCTACATTGTAGAATAATAGTGAAGACATCACAATTATGAAATAACTCAAGGAATGATGTAGTAACCAAAAAAGTGTTAAACAAATCAAAATATATTTTATAATTAAAATTCTTCAAATAGCCATCCTTTGCATTGATGATAGCTTTGCACTCTCTTGGCATTCTCTCAACCAGCTTCATGAGGTAGTCATCTGGAATGCATTTCAATTAACAGGAGTGCCTTGTTAGTTAATTTGTGGAATTGATTTCCTTCTTAATACTTTTGAGCCAATCAGTTGTGTTGTGACAAGGTATATACAGAAGATAGCCCTATTTTGCTCAAAAGCATTAAGGCAAAGGGTGGCAACTTTGAAGAATCTCAAATATAAAATATAGTAGCAGTGGTAGTAGCAGAACTACCAGTAGAGCTGGTATGTGTCTCTATGGATGCAGGTCTTACTTTTTTTAACCATTTATCAATTTTCGAGCAAACTCAATGAGCATCAGCTTCGTTTGGCTACATACAGACCGTTAGTGGAATTCCCGTGAGAGAGTAACGGTTAATGTGATTGAATGTTAATGATTTGACTAGGCTACCTGTATTTGACATTGTGTTGTCAGAGAACTGGAAGGAAAGGCGGCCAAATGTGATGTTGGCTTTGAGGATGACCAGTGAGATATAGCTGCTGGAGCGCGTGCTGCGGGTGGGTGTTGTTATCGTGACCAGTGAGCTGAGATAAGGTGGAGCTTTATCTAGCTTAGACTTATAGATGACCTGGACCCAGTGGGTCTGGCGACGAATATGTAGCGAGGGCCAGCCAACTTGAGCACACAGGTCACAGTGGTGGGTGGTATAAGGGGCTTTGGTAACAAAGTGGATGGCACTGTGATAGACTGCATCCAGTTTGCTTTATTGGAGTATTGGAAGCTATTTTGTAAATGACATTGCCGAAGACGAGGATCGGTAGGATAGTCAGTTTTACGAGGGTTCGTTTAGCTGCATGAGTGAAGGAGGCTTTGTTGCAAAATAGGAAGCTGATTCTAGATATAATTTTGGATTGGAGATGTTTAATATGAGTCTGGAAAGAGAGTTTACAGTCTAGCCAGACACCTAGGTATTTGTAGTTGTCCACATAAGTCAGAACCGTCCAGAGTGGTGATGCTTGTCGGTCGGCGGGCAGGTGAGGGAAGCGAATGGTTGAAAAGCATGCATTTGGTTTTACTAGCATTTAAGAGCAATTGGAGGCCACGGAAGGAGTGTTGTATGGCATTGAAGCTCATTTGGAGGTTAGTTAACACAGTGTCCAAAGAAGGGCCAGAAGTACACAGAATGGTGTAGTCTACGTAGAGGTGGATCAGGAAATCACCCGCAGCAAGAGCGACATCGTTGATATATACAGAGAAAATAGTCGGCATGAGAATTGAACCCTGTGGTACCTCCATTAGAGACTGCCAGAGGTCCGGACAATAGGCCCTCCAATTTAACACACTGAACTCTGTCTGTGAAGTAGTTGGTGAACCAGGCGAGGCAATCATTTGAGAAACCAAGGCTGTTGAGTCTGCCGATAAGAACACAGTGATTGACAGACTCGAAAGCAATGGCCAGGTCGATGAAGACGGCTGCACAGTACTGTCTTTTATCGATGGCGGTTATGATATCGTTTAGTACCTTGAGTGTGGCTGAGGTGCCCCCCTGACCAGTTGGCCAGCCGTAGAGGAATGCTTATTGAAATTCTTGATTATTAGGCGGAGCTAGCATGTTGGAGTGAACGGCTGTGCGTGAGAGGCTCCTGCAACTTTTTTGCGAAATAATCTAATTTAACCTACCTTATGGCACTTTTTACAACAAACATTTCTTTCTAAAACAAGATTGTAACTTTTTATATGAAAATGCCGAGTAATAAGCGACCAAAGGACAATAAATCCACAGCGGAGTCCTACTCCCCACTAAACAACAAGACAGACATGGCGGGAGGCACATGCAACAACGTGACACTTACAGAACTTACCCGGGCTTTGGGGGAGCTACGTGTTGCTATAGCTGAGGATCTTAAGGCCACTATTGCTGAACTGGACACCAAAATCGAGAGCATCATTCGAACGGTCGCTTCACATGGCCAGAGTATTGTGGACCTTGAGAAAGCTTCTGAATTCAACGCTGGTAGGATCGACGAGTTAGAGAAGCTATGCACGTCATTGCAGGATACTGTGCAGAGGCTTTCTGTGAAAGTGGTGGACCTGGAGGGCCGATCCAGACGTAATAACCTTCGCGTTGTTGATCTGGCAGAGGGGATAGAGGCGGGCTCTCGCCCTACCGACTTCTTCGCCAAGCTATTGAAGGATGCAATGGGATCGGATGTTTTGGATTCGGATCCCCAGCTGAACCGTGCACTTCGCTCCCTTGTCCCAGTGCCTGGACCGGGCCAACGTCCTTGCCCAGTAATCATCTGTTGTCACAGTTTCAAGACCAAGGATCTTATCCTGCGTGAAGCTCGAATGAGGGGCAACCTGTCACATAAAGGGCATCCATTCCATGTCTATGAGGATTATGCGCCCGATGTGGCAAAGCATTGCGCTGACTACAGAGATGTCATGACCAAACTCTACAAACTCCATCTTCGCCCAGCCTTACTCTTCCCTGCAAGACTAAGAATTACCCCGCCTTCCGGTGAGCAGATTTGACTCTCCTCGGTTTTGGACGCAGAGAAGTTTATCCGGGGATATACACCAATCCCCCATACAGGTTAGAGTGCCTTGTTATTGCGTGTTAAGGTCTGCTCATGGACTCGAATCCATACTATACCATATTGGGTGAAAACGTAAGCATGAAGACGCTGAGCAGACCAATGGATGGCGGTCAGAGCTCTCATTTAACGTTACATTCACTTTCATCCCGGCTGTGCTCAGCGATGCATATTTTTTACTTCCAGGTTTGATCACTGACACCTTCGGACGGATATACTTATATTCCCCCACTTTTGTTTTGTTTAGTTATTTATTTTACAATCCTTACATTATTCTTACTACCATACCATTTATTTATTGCTTGCAGGGGACTGGGGGTGATGGTTGGGAGGGGGCAGACACCTGGTTAGCAAGTTGATGTTTTGTGCCGTTCTGCCTTTGTCTAGCCGTTGGGCCTCTCTCCCGACTAGAGTCCCACCAGCCCTCTGTAGTGCTTATGTATGTGTAGGTGTGCGTACATATAATTACTATTTGTACTCTATTACTATTTTATCTTAGCATTTTAGTATTATGTATGTGTATATTTTAAATCAGTGTAGATTGTTATTCTGGGGTATGAATGTTTGTATGTGTATGTGCGCATATGGATGTATATACATATTCTTTAAATATATATTTTTATATATGATTTTTTTGTGTGGGTATGTATACATACATGTATATGTATGTATATGTGTGTGTGTGTATGTATATATATGTATATATGGGTATGTGTATGTGTGTGTATGTATATATATGTGGGTGTGTATATGTGTGTATGTGTGTGTGTATGTATGTGTGTGTGTATGTATATGTATATATATATATATATGTATGTATGTATGTATGTATGTATGTATGTATGTATGTATGTATGTATGTATGTATGTATATATATATATATATAAGGTATATATTTTTATTCATTTTTTATTAAACATATTTTTTTATGGGGGGAATGTTTAATTTAACAATACCTTGTTCCGATCTCCTGACCCACAGTATGTAAAGGTACGGCTGACTATGTCGGTTGCGGATGGTTTATTTTTTTGACCGGCAGTGCTTAGCAATATAATCTTGAGGCTATATCTTGCTTATTTCTGGGATTGACCCAGGATGACGCTTAAATGCGCAATATGTTTAAGTTGCAACTTATTTGGTTTAGGTTTATTAGATGCTAACTGAACACTTAACTCGCGGAAGCCTCCTCAGTTCATATGTTAGTAGAAGTTCTAGGATAGTGAGAGGTGAACGTATAGTTGGGATTTTATTTTTGTTTTACCTCTTGTTCGAGGTCGCGCCGTGCTTTTTTGGCATCGGCCAGACAATGTGTTTATTATTTTTATTTTTCCTTTTTTTTCTCTCCTGTTTGTACATGCCTGTTAAATGTGGGTTGATGGGGGGGGGGGGGTAAGTGTTGGGGGAACAGGGTGGGAAGTAAAGGTGCTTGCAGGGGAGGGGTGGGTTGGATACTGCTCGGGTGTAGGTGCTACATATGCTGATCGTGATGGTTTGGTGCGCTTTCTTACCTTTCTATCAAGTTACATGGTATGCAGGCCACCATAGGAACTACAAACGAGAGGAGGGCGGGGCTTACATTCACTTCCTGGAATGTCAAGGGTTTAAACGAACCAATTAAGAGGGGCAAGGTCCTAGCCCACTTGAAAGCACTCTCGTCTGATATTATATTTTTGCAAGAAACCCATCTGAAGAATAACTCTCATAGCAGACTTAAATGTAGGTGGGTAGGGCAAGTGTATCACAAGTGTATCAACTTCTCTGCCAAAACGAGAGGAACAGCGATTCTGGTACGGAAAGGAATTCCCTTTCTACATAAAACCACTATTGCGGATAAAGAGGGTCGGTATGTGATCGCAATAGGAGAAATCCACTCTACCTCAGTAACTCTACTAAATATCTATGGGCCAAACATTGACAACCCCTCTTTTTTCAAAAGAGTCCTTGCCCTGATTCCAGATATCTCCCATACTAACCTGGTCATTGGAGGGAACCTTAACTGTGTGCTAGACCAATATTTGGATAGATCCTCTACCCGGCGAACCCCTACCTCCTATTCAAGCGAATTCTTGAATACCTACATAAAAAATTCAAACGTATTTGATATATGGAGGATCGCTAACCCTACGGGTAGGGAATACTCCTCTCATGTTCACAAGGTTTACACTCCAATTGACTACTTTTTGTTGGATGCTAGACTACTCCCCTATACCTGTAATGTGAGGTATCATGATATTATAATCTCGGACCACAGTCCACTCACCTTCTCCCTGAGATTGGGTGACATTGTACCAAACGAGAGGGTCTGGAGGTTGAATCCTTCAGCTCCTCACAGAACCAACATTCTGTGAATATCTTAAAGACCAAATTACATTTTTCTTAGATACCAACGACAACACAGAGACCTCCCCAGCATTATTGTGGGAAACACTGAAGGCTTATCTGAGAGGCTGTATCATCTCCTTTCAGGCTGCCAGGAGTAGGCAAAACAGAAGAAAACTGGAAGAACTGGAGGGACAAATTCACTTACTGGATAGGGAGAATGCTAGCCACCCATCTATGGAGAAACATAAAAAAATTACCTCTTTAAAATTTGAATATAATCCGATTCTCTCAGCTAAAATTGCTAAATCTTTTCTCTATGCCAAGCAAAAATATTTTGAGTTTGGTGACAAACCACACCAATTACTCGCCAGACAACTTCGAAAAATGTGAGTGACCGAATGATTCACAGGGTTAAATCTGCATCTGGGGAATTACTCTCTTCCCCCAAAGACATCAATGACAGATTCCGGCAGTTTTATGAGACTCTATATACATCTAAAGCGGATCCTAACCCCTTAATTATGCAAACATTTTTGGAGGACTGTAATCTTCCTGCCCTGAACCAGGAAGATTCTAACTTCCTGAATAAGGAAATATCTCTTGATGAAATTCGAGAAACAATTAAATCTCCAAAGAGTGGCAAGACCCCAGGCCCAGATGGATACCCTGGTGAATTCTATAAAACATTCAGCAACATGCTCTCTCCCTATCTGCACAAAATGTTTGTTCAGGCCAATGAGGATGGAGCTCTCCCTTCTACTTTGGACGAAGCGTTCATTACAGTTATACATAAGAAGGTTAAAGATCCAGAAGAGGTAGGGTCATACAGACCAATATCTCTCCTTAATACAGACCAAAATATTTTAGCAAAAACTCTGGCTAACAGGCTTAGCACTTTAATTGGCAAATTGGTCCATTCGGATCAGACCGGCTTTATCCCTAACAGAAACTCATTCTTCAATCTCAGGTGCCTCTTCAATATTATGTATTCTCAGAGGTTACCCAACGTGGACCTTGCCGTCATATCTCTTGACACCGAAAAGGCCTTTGACCAAGTTGAGTGGCCCTATCTATTCAAGGTCCTACAGAAATGTAATATTGGAGATAGGTTCATAAACTGGATCCAGCTTTTATATAGGAACCCCTGTGCCAGAATACTCACTAACCAATCATTGTCGCCCCGATTTAACCTCAACAGGGGGACAAGGCAGGGTTGTGCGCTGTTGCCTATGCTCTTCGCCCTAATTATCAAACCGCTTGCTCAGACGATTAGATCTCATGCAGGCAGCAATACACGGCTATAATACTAAAGATACTCTAAATAAGATCTCCCTATACGCAGATGACATCCTCCTCTATGTAACAGAACATTGCCCTATGCTCTAGCTTGCATGGTTATTGGTGTGGAATTTTTAGGATCCTCTCTGAAGTTTTGGAGACTTCAATAGATCCAGACCCGCTTCTGATAATCCTGGGAGTATCTGAGTCCCTAAACGGATTAACCAACCCCCCAAAACAACTCATCTCGATTTTTGCTAGAGAGCTTTGCTGGGAGGTCATTGCAGAGATTTTGCTAGAGATTTTCTGGGAGGTTATTACAGAGATTTTGCTAGAGAGATTTTCTGGGAGTTCATTGCAGAGATTTTGCTAGAGAAATTTTGCTAGAGATTTTGCTGGGATTTCATTGCTGAGAGTTGGTATGTTTTGTGAGTTTGTTGCTCAGATAGAGCTTATTTGATGTCCTTTGTTTCTTAATTTGTTTGTGAAATTGTTTAATATTCTGTTTCATTTGTTCCCAGGGGGGAAGGGGAAGGCACCTAGGGAGTGCTTAGGCAAGAGGCCCGCGGGCATACATATACCCGTAGCATATTCGCTGTCTAGGCACACTAGGTAAGACCTGGGCGGACCACCCCCTGTATTTTGGTTAGGGCACCAGGTGGTGCTAAATTAGGTAAGTAGTGGGTAGGCAGGTAAGATAGGAGAGGGGGGCTTTGAGATTTACTTTCTTTGCTTTGGTTCCGTCCAGCCCCTTTTCCCCATATTACCGTGTAAAGGAATAAAGTCCTTGTAGCCGGTACCACATTCTGCCTGTTGTCATTCTTACTTGCACCTACAGTCCATACCTTTTTCACTTCACGGAGAGTTTAGTTGTAGCAGGGTGATGCGTTCCCTCTTCATAGAGGCGTGCGTAACAGTCTCATCTCGGCAAAAAAACTAATCTTGTTGTTTTGGAAAAGGAGGGAAGCGCCCTCTACCAAATTATGGCTCAGTGAATTGGCAAACACTGTACACTTAGAAAGAATTAGATATATTCTGAACAATAAATTATCAACATTTGATCAAATCTGGCAGCCTTTCCTCTCCTACTTGGACGAGTCGGCGCTGTGAATTTGTACTTATTAATGCACTCTAAATTGTAATATTTTAATCTACCTTTGGGCAGCATGTGCTGGCCCTGCCACCTGAGCAGTTGGGAGGGGGGGGGGGATAGGGGGGACATCTTCCCTCTTTCTTTCTACGTGTCCTTGTTTTGTATGTCGTGTTTTGTATTATTTGTTCTGCACCCAGAACTCTGGGTCTTGTTGTTCCTGTCTGCTCTTTTATGTTTAGATAACAATTGTATACCTGTCATTATACCTATACACCATTCTTGTGTGTGTTTAATAAAAATATTTGAAACAGAAATTCTTGATTATTGTGGATTTATCGGTGGTGACCGTGTTACCTAGCTGCAGTGCAGTGGGCAGCTGGGAGGAGGTGCTCTTATTCTCCATGGACTTCACAGTGTCCCAAAACTTTTTGGAGTTAGAGCTACAGGATGCAAATTTTTGTTTGAAAAAGCTATCCTTTGCTTTCCTGACTGACTGGGTGTATTGGTTCCTGGCTTCCCTGAAAAGTTGCATATCGCGTGGACTATTCGATGCTTGTAAAGTCCACCACAGGATGTTTTGGTGCTGGTCGAGGGTAGTCAGGTCTGGAGTGAACCAAGGGCTATATCTCCTCTTAGTTCTACATTTTTTGAATGGGCATGCTTATTTAAGATGGTGAGGAAATTACTTTTAAAGAACGACCAGGCATCCTCAACTGACGGGATGAGGTCAATATCCTTCCAGGATCCCCGGGCCAGGTCGATTAGAAAGGCCTGCTCGCAGAAGTGTTTTAGGGAGCGTTTGACAGTGATGAGGGGTGGTCGTTTGACCGCGGACCCATAGCGGATGCAGGCAATGAGGCAGTGATCACTGAGATTCTGATTGAAAACAGCAGAGGTGTATTTGGAGGGCAAGTCATAAAACAATATATATAAAAAATGTGAATCACATTTTTATTTGGCGTACCCCTGACGGCATTGTGTGCCCCAGTTTGGGAATACAGGACATTGATGAATAAATGGCAGATGAGACTAACGGGTGAATGGGACAGGGAGAGGCAGAATCTGGTTAAAGGGGTTATACTGGGATAGAGCTGACTGCAGAGTAGATCTGGCCTCCAAAAATTACAAGAGAATCAATCAATTAATCAAATGTAATTTATAAAGTGCTTCTGACAGAAACTTGATAACATTTCTATTTTCTTTTCAGAAGGAAAGGGACGTAGACACAGAGTAAGAATAATTTACTTCTCTTTACTCCTACCCAGTAGCATAAGATGGCGCGGACAGAGAGGGCTGCCTCGCTTCTAGTCCTTAGGAAACTTTGCAGTATTTTGTTTTTTTTAATGTATTATTTCTTACATTGTCAGCTCAGAAAACGTAACTCTTATTACAAACAGCCAGGAAGAACTATTGGATATTAGAGCAACGTCAACTTTACAAGCATTTCGCTATACTCGCAATAACATCTGCTAACCATGTTTACGTGACCAAAAAAACTTGATTTGATTTTAGCATGTAAATCTTGGTTGGGCAAAAAATATAATAATAATATGGAATGCATGCCACCAAAGTCACTACACAACACTAAACATTACATTAATTGCACTATAAAACGGTGATAAATGGTGCCCACAAACTGTTAGGGCCTACATAAAGCTGTCCCAACAGGAGTCACAACACCTTACCACTGCTACACCTGGCTATCAGCGGAGCCTTGTCTGGCAGCGAAACAGTTCATTCAGCCTCATTTACTGACTTTAAAAAAAACATCTATGGCTGACTTGCTTAAACAAATGTTGTTTCTAATGACTATTGAGATGTACAAACTATGGCATAAGGCGACGACAAGCGGATAAGAAGCAATCCGTAATTTCAATTACGACATTAATGAGCGAGTGAAGATGGACGTTGTCAATATAACTATTTATTCAGCACTTTTAAATGTACAGTGACAGAATTCAGAACATGGGCCACTCTTACAGTGTTCTCTCTGTTCTCCAAGAAGGAACCATATGATAAATAAATGGTGCATATAAGCAGACAATGAAATCTCTTACATTATTCTATGATGACATTTCTCTAAAACAGGTTATAGGCTACATGTGCACCATCAAGTTAGAACAGTAGGATAACTGAAGAGGTGAAAATAGACCAAATTATTAGGGTGAGGCACAGATAACACTATTTGACTTGTTAAATACGCTTTTAATTTTACACGTCAAATAACACAGTTCTATTATAGAATGTTGTTTGTGCTGAATTTGCAAGTGCAAGCCAAGCGCCACCACTACTATCAGTAGCACTGTCAAAGCTGTACAAAAAAAGTCTGTAAACAAGCCCACACCGGCCACAAACGATGTGTTTACAATACCGCGTTGGTAAAAATAGACCAAATTATTAGGGTGAGGCACATGGGCTACTAACAGCTTACCACACAACATACACTTAGTATTACTTTCTTAGCTACTGTATACATATCGCCCTGGCACATTACATGATTTATCCAGCAGCATACAAGACATTTTTGGACTCACCTTGTTCACTTAAACAGAAATGAGATGCGGCGGGCCTTTGTGGTAAATTTTGACATAACATTTTGTCATCAAATTCTGGCATTCTCTGGATTTTTTATTTTATTTTTATTTTACCTTTATTTAACCAGGCAAGTCAGTTAAGAACAAATTATTATTTTCAATGACGGCCTAGGAACAGTGGGTTAACTACCTGTTCAGGGGCAGAACGACAGATTTGTACCTTGTCAGCTCGGGGGTTTGAACTTGCAACCTTCCGGTTACTAGTCCAACGCTCTAACCACTAGGCTACGCTGCCGCACCACATTTATAGTGGAAACTCGGAAAAAACACACACAGCCACTCCACTGAATAGCAGGATAGTGATTGCTTTGCAATGCTTGCAGCTAGCCCCTAATTACTTCCAAACCACTCATTGTTGAATTAGCAATTTCGAATTGGTGTGTAATGGGTATGTCCAATGACTAATGGGCACCAATACATTTTATCTATGAATTATCTTTATTATTTCTCTTCATATGACAAGGATTAAAAAGTATTTGCCAGTAGATTGTAGACTTGATTCATGATGATAACTGCTAGCAAACATCTGGAAAGGAAGATGTTGACATGACCAGCCCAATCAAAGCAACTGTACATATAAAGTGATTTGACATTATTTTATTTATGGCAGTGCACTTATAATATAACTCTATGTCAGGACCTAAAGGGCTGACATTTTCGATGTCTACTCTTACTAAGGACTTAGACTTGGCCTGTGATGTAGTGTCCCCATGAGTGACAGAACACTGAGCCAAACAGGCACAGCGCTCGTATTTTCTGCTTGCTTGCCCCACCACCACAGAAAGCACTGAGCTAGCCTGAAACACCAGCATTTTGGAGCAGCCTTACTCAAGAAAACAACAAAGAGACCATGTTTGTATGCGGCTTTATTAAGTAAATTACATAAAAAAAATGTTTTTACATAGTTTGCATGTGACACGTATTCATGCCAAAATAACATGCACAAAAATATATATTTTTTCAAAAAATGTGGGGTTCAAAACAGGTGGGTCTCTGCTATAGACCCCATCTGCCCTGAATGACAGGTTGCTCCTACCCTAGTCTAGCTTACTCAACTTTCCCTGATTAAAGAGAGTGTGGCACTTATTTCTCAATGCCAGAAGTACATATAAAAATAATTATAATTATAAAAATAAATAATATATTAGAGCCCCCCCCAAGAAATCATCCCCAAATTACAAAACACTTATGTCAATTGTTATAATAATGTTGGGTTTAAGGTTCTCTCCAAATCAGCTCCATCCAACGCCCCGTGGTCTGCGTCACACGCTGAATGAAAAACTATGTCAAAAGTTAGGTACATTTGTGAGACTGAGGCAGGTGAATTGGTCCCTTAACAATACTGTTAACCTTGTGCCTAACCCCAAAACCAAAAAGCATTTTTATTTTACGAAATAGACAATTTTGACTTTGTGGCTGTGGAAACCAGGCGAATTGAGCATGTAGGTGTCAATCTGCGGGGCACATTTTATCCATGAGAACTTCCACGGCTATCAACACTGGAAGGAGAGCTTCAGCAAGAAGTTGCTTCTTAAAATGGATGCTGTCAGTACCATCAATGTGGCTTCTAAGGGTGTTTTCACACTTGGTCCCTTTCAGCCTTTTTTTGTGAACACTCCAAAGTAACTCAGACCCTTAAAAGAGTCCCCGAAGTGAACTGAACTCAGACCCCTTAAAAGAGTCCCCGAAGTGAACTGAACTCAGACCCCTTAAAAGAGTCCCCGAAGTGAACTGAACTCAGACCCCTTAAAAGAGTCCCCGAAGTGAACTGAACTGAGACCCCTTAAAAGAGTCCCCGAAGTGAACTGAACTCAGACCCCTTAAAAGAGTCCCCGAAGTGAACTGAACTGAGACCCTTAAAAGAGTCCCCGAAGTGAACTGAACTCAGACCCCTTAAAAGAGTCCCCGAAGTGAACTGAACTCAGACCCCTTAAAAGAGTCCCCGAAGTGAACTGAACTGAGACCCCTTAAAAGAGTCCCCGAAGTGAACTGAACTCAGACCCCTTAAAAGAGTCCCCGAAGTGAACTGAACTGAGACCCCTTAAAAGAGTCCCCGAAGTGAACTGAACTCAGACCCCTTAAAAGAGTCCCCGAAGTGAACTGAACTCAGACCCCTTAAAAGAGTCCCCGAAGTGAACTGAACTCAGACCCCTTAAAAGAGTCCCCGAAGTGAACTGAACTCAGACCCCTTAAAAGAGTCCCCGAAGTGAACTGAACTCAGACCCCTTAAAAGAGTCCCCGAAGTGAACTGAACTGAGACCCCTTAAAAGAGTCCCCGAAGTGAACTGAACTCAGACCCCTTAAAAGAGTCCCCGAAGTGAACTGAACTGAGACCCCTTAAAAGAGTCCCCGAAGTGAACTGAACTCAGACCCCTTAAAAGAGTCCCCGAAGTGAACTGAACTCAGACCCCTTAAAAGAGTCCCCGAAGTGAACTGAACTCAGACCCCTTAAAAGAGTCCCCGAAGTGAACTGAACTCAGACCCCTTAAAAGAGTCCCCGAAGTGAACTGAACTCAGACCCTTAAAAGAGTCCCCGAAGTGAACTGAACTCAGACCCTTAAAAGAGTCCCCGAAGTGAACTGAACTCAGACCCCCCGAAAACTGAGTCCCCCGAAGTGAACTGAACTCAGACCCTTAAAAGAGTCCCCCGAAGTGAACTGAACTCAGACCCCTAAAAGAGTCCCCGAAGTGAACTGAACTCAGACCCTTAAAAGAGTCCCCGAAGTGAACTGAACTCAGACCCCTTAAAAGAGTCCCCGAAGTGAACTGAACTCAGACCCCTTAAAAGAGTCCCCGAAGTGAACTGAACTCAGACCCCTTAAAAGAGTCCCCGAAGTGAACTGAACTCAGACCCCTTAAAAGAGTCCCCGAAGTGAACTGAACTCAGACCCCTTAAAAGAGTCCCCGAAGTGAACTGAACTCAGACCCCTTAAAAGAGTCCCCCGAAGTGAACTGAACTCAGACCCCTTAAAAGAGTCCCCGAAGTGAACTGAACTGAGACCCCTTAAAAGAGTCCCCGAAGTGAACTGAACTGAGACCCCTTAAAAGAGTCCCCGAAGTGAACTGAACTGAGACCCCTTAAAAGAGTCCCCGAAGTGAACTGAACTCAGACCCCTTAAAAGAGTCCCCCGAAGTGAACTGAACTCAGACCCTTAAAAGAGTCCCCGAAGTGAACTGAACTCAGACCCCTTAAAAGAGTCCCCGAAGTGAACTGAACTCAGACCCCTTAAAAGAGTCCCCGAAGTGAACTGAACTCAGACCCCTTAAAAGAGTCCCCGAAGTGAACTGAACTCAGACCCCTTAAAAGAGTCCCCGAAGTGAACTGAACTCAGACCCCTTAAAAGAGTCCCCGAAGTGAACTGAACTCAGACCCCTTAAAAGAGTCCCCGAAGTGAACTGAACTCAGACCCCTTAAAAGAGTCCCCGAAGTGAACTGAACTCAGACCCCCCCGAAGTTAAAAAAGAGTCCCCGAAGTGAACTGAACTCAGACCCCTTAAAAGAGTCCCCGAAGTGAACTGAACTCAGACCCCTTAAAAGAGTCCCCGAAGTGAACTGAACTCAGACCCCTTAAAAGAGTCCCCGAAGTGAACTGAACTCAGACCCTTAAAAGAGTCCCCGAAGTGAACTGAACTCAGACCCCTTAAAAGAGTCCCCGAAGTGAACTGAACTCAGACCCTTAAAAGAGTCCCCGAAGTGAACTGAACTCAGACCCCTTAAAAGAGTCCCCGAAGTGAACTGAACTCAGACCCCTTAAAAGAGTCCCCGAAGTGAACTGAACTCAGACCCCTTAAAAGAGTCCCGAAGTGAACTGAACTCAGACCCCTTAAAAGAGTCCCCGAAGTGAACTGAACTCAGACCCCTTAAAAGAGTCCCCCGAAGTGAACTGAACTCAGACCCCTTAAAAGAGTCCCCGAAGTGAACTGAACTCAGACCCCTTAAAAGAGTCCCCGAAGTGAACTGAACTCAGACCCCTTAAAAGAGTCCCCGAAGTGAACTGAACTCAGACCCCTTAAAAGAGTCCCCGAAGTGAACTGAACTCAGACCCCTTAAAAGAGTCCCCGAAGTGAACTGAACTCAGACCCCTTAAAAGAGTCCCCGAAGTGAACTGAACTCAGACCCCTTAAAAGAGTCCCCGAAGTGAACTGAACTCAGACCCCTTAAAAGAGTCCCCGAAGTGAACTGAACTCAGACCCCTTAAAAGAGTCCCCGAAGTGAACTGAACTCAGACCCCTTAAAAGAGTCCCCGAAGTGAACTGAACTCAGACCCCTTAAAAGAGTCCCCGAAGTGAACTGAACTCAGACCCCTTAAAAGAGTCCCCCGAAGTGAACTGAACTCAGACCCCTTAAAAGAGTCCCCGAAGTGAACTGAACTCAGACCCCTTAAAAGAGTCCCCGAAGTGAACTGAACTCAGACCCCTTAAAAGAGTCCCCGAAGTGAACTGAACTCAGACCCCTTAAAAGAGTCCCCTGAAGTGAACTGAACTCAGACCCCTTAAAAGAGTCCCCGAAGTGAACTGAACTCAGACCCCTTAAAAGAGTCCCCGAAGTGAACTGAACTCAGACCCCTTAAAAGAGTCCCCGAAGTGAACTGAACTCAGACCCCTTAAAAGAGTCCCCGAAGTGAACTGAACTCAGACCCCTTAAAAGAGTCCCCGAAGTGAACTGAACTCAGACCCCTTAAAAGAGTCCCCGAAGTGAACTGAACTCAGACCCCTTAAAAGAGTCCCCGAAGTGAACTGAACTCAGACCCCTTAAAAGAGTCCCCGAAGTGAACTGAACTCAGACCCCTTAAAAGAGTCCCCCCTTAAAAGTGAACTGAACTCAGACCCCTTAAAAGAGTCCCCGAAGTGAACTGAACTCAGACCCCTTAAAAGAGTCCCCGAAGTGAACTGAACTCAGACCCCTTAAAAGAGTCCCCGAAGTGAACTGAACTCAGACCCCTTAAAAGAGTCCCCGAAGTGAACTGAACTCAGACCCCTTAAAAGAGTCCCCGAAGTGAACTGAACTCAGACCCCTTAAAAGAGTCCCCGAAGTGAACTGAACTCAGACCCCTTAAAAGAGTCCCCGAAGTGAACTGAACTCAGACCCCTTAAAAGAGTCCCCGAAGTGAACTGAACTCAGACCCCTTAAAAGAGTCCCCGAAGTGAACTGAACTCAGACCCCTTAAAAGAGTCCCCGAAGTGAACTGAACTCAGACCCTTAAAAGAGTCCCCCCCTTAAAAGAAGTGAACTGAACTCAGACCCCTTAAAAGAGTCCCCGAAGTGAACTGAACTCAGACCCCTTAAAAGAGTCCCCGAAGTGAACTGAACTCAGACCCCTTAAAAGAGTCCCCGAAGTGAACTGAACTCAGACCCCTTAAAAGAGTCCCCGAAGTGAACTGAACTCAGACCCCTTAAAAGAGTCCCCGAAGTGAACTGAACTCAGACCCCTTAAAAGAGTCCCCGAAGTGAACTGAACTCAGACCCCTTAAAAGAGTCCCCGAAGTGAACTGAACTCAGACCCCTTAAAAGAGTGAACTCAGACCCTTAAAAGAGTCCCCGAAGTGAACTGAACTCAGACCCCTTAAAAGAGTCCCCGAAGTGAACTGAACTCAGACCCCTTAAAAGAGTCCCCGAAGTGAACTGAACTCAGACCCCTTAAAAGAGTCCCCGAAGTGAACTGAACTCAGACCCCTTAAAAGAGTCCCCCAAGTGAACTGAACTCAGACCCCTTAAAAGAGTCCCCGAAGTGAACTGAACTCAGACCCCTTAAAAGAGTCCCCGAAGTGAACTGAACTCAGACCCCTTAAAAGAGTCCCCGAAGTGAACTGAACTCAGACCCCTTAAAAGAGTCCCCGAAGTGAACTGAACTCAGACCCCTTAAAAGAGTCCCCGAAGTGAACTGAACTCAGACCCCTTAAAAGAGTCCCCGAAGTGAACTGAACTCAGACCCCTTAAAAGAGTCCCCGAACTGAACTGAACTGAACTCAGACCCCTTAAAAGAGTCCCCGAAGTGAACTGAACTCAGACCCCTTAAAAGAGTCCCCGAAGTGAACTGAACTCAGACCCCTTAAAAGAGTCCCCGAAGTGAACTGAACTCAGACCCCTTAAAAGAGTCCCCGAAGTGAACTGAACTCAGACCCCTTAAAAGAGTCCCCGAAGTGAACTGAACTCAGACCCCTTAAAAGAGTCCCCGAAGTGAACTGAACTCAGACCCTTAAAAGAGTCCCCGAAGTGAACTGAACTCAGACCCCTTAAAAGAGTCCCCGAAGTGAACTGAACTCAGACCCCTTAAAAGAGTCCCCGAAGTGAACTGAACTCAGACCCCTTAAAAGAGTCCCCGAAGTGAACTGAACTCAGACCCCTTAAAAGAGTCCCCGAAGTGAACTGAACTCAGACCCCTTAAAAGAGTCCCCGAAGTGAACTGAACTGAGTCTATTTCCAGAGGTGGTCTGAGTTCAGTTCGCTTGAATTGCACGGCCTGGTTACCTTTTTTAGGGAAATGTTAACAAAGCCTCCCAAGTTTGCTTGTCATTATTCCCCTTTCATAACCCCTCGCACTGGTGACACAAAAGAGAGAAAATTATGATTTGCAGGTTTTAGATTTTTTTAAATGTTTTTGCATATTGATTAGCGATTGTCAAGGATCCACAGAAATTCCAAAAGATGTGTTCAGATTATTTGTTTGCAATATGTGATCTATATCAGAGAGCATCAAACTGTTTATTTGACTGTGGGGTTTGAATAATGAGAGAGGACAACAACATATTTGGTGAGAATCACAACATAGGGTACAAAAATAATTTCTAGCTCTTGAAGGGGCAGTAGCCTACATTGGTGGTACAATTTTCAATTACAGCATTATTTAATCTGTAGTTATTCTTCTGCTATTTATTCTGTTACCAATAATATTTACATGTTAATAGTATCTTCTGATTTCAATTATGGTCTCATATTTTAATGAAATGTAATCTATTAGCTTCCAAAATGTAAGTAGGTATATCTAGCTGTCCGATAACACGATCCAATGAAATGGCTTGTCCTACACTTTGTAAAAACCCAGAGTGCATTCTAAAAATAGCAATGTGAATGCAAAGAGGTCTCAGATCACACAGGGGTGAAGTGAACTGGCAAAAGAGTTGAATCCTCATTCAAAGGCAAGGGCAGTAAGAATACAAAGCACTTATTTTTTTCCCTCCACAGAGTTCACTTGAAGAGGACTGAAATCGGTTATTTTAAAGATGACTATATGTGAAAAAAAATCTGAAACAGCCAGCAAGACCTGCAGAGACCGAACATCATCATTGGCTTCAGTGAGCATGGAGAACTGGGTATAGTAAGTGAAAGAGCTAGCTTGCTACCTCTATGCTACGTCTTCCATCTAAATAACACTGATAAAACTAACCCAATGTAAACATGTCTGCCAGCTGTTGGTAGCTAACTGCTGATGCTGTCATACTATAGGTTGTACAAGTCTATTGGAAAAAAATAGTTTTGGCCACAACGGAGTTCACTGTTACTGTACAGGGCAAGTTTTCAAGGTGTTTGTGAGGGCTGCCCATTGCAATAATCCGGCCATTCTGTGGCTCCGGGGGTGTTTTCTATACAACCTGCCAAGTGCGGGCTAAACGGAAAAGTGCAGCTAAGGCCACGGATTAGAGAAGCCCCAGAGCCATGCTTTCTTTGGAGAGGTGGATTGTGGATTTTTCTCAAATGGGGGGAAGTTAATTTGATTTAGATTTTAAGATCAATGTTGTCACAGTTGCTTCTTGTTGAAGAGGCAGCTGCTAACGTTAGCGTGCTATAGCTCACTATCCTCTTCCTCCATTTCTAAATTAATTTGTGTCTAATTCTTTCCAACTAGCAAAATAAGTGAGCTGCCATATAGCTAAGTTTGTCACTGGTATGGGCTAGTATATATCCCAAACCAACCAGCTGGATGGCAAGCTAAAACCGTGGAGAGAGGGAGGAGAAAATTCACCTTCTGTTTCATCTGTTGCTGGCTTGCTAATGTTCACTCAAATATGTATTTCCATATGTAATTGATGAAATGATACTCTGTGAAGATTGTAAATGTGTTAATATGTTGTGAATACTGTAGAAAAATGCTCACAGTTGTAAAAGAAAAAGTGAAGTGCTGTGTGAGTCATAGAAATTACGATCTTGCGTTTGGGGCTTTCCGACAGTCTTCAGGGAGCATAAATTGTAAAATTGATTTAAAAAAACAACCCTGAAATATCACATTTGCCAGTAGATTATCGACATGATTCATGATCAGTGGTGGAAAAAGTACCCAATTGTCATACTTGAGTAAAAGTAAAGATAAATTAATAGAAGATTACTCAAGTAAAAGTCACCCAGTAAAATACTACTTGAGTAAAAGTCTAAAAATATTTGGTTTTAAATATACTTATTTATCAAAAGTAAAAGTATACATAATTTCACATTCCTTATATAGCCAGGGGCACACTCCAACACTGAGACATAATTTACAAATTAAGCATTTGTGTTTAGTGAGACTGCCAGACAAGAGGCGGTAGGGATGTTCTCTTGATGTGTGTGAATTGGACCAGTTTCCTGTTCTGCGAAGCATTCAAAATGTTATGAGTACTTTTGGGTGTCAGGGAAAATGTATGGTGTAAAAAGTACATTATTTTCTTTAGGAAAATGTAGTGGATGAAAATTAAAAGTTGTCAAAATATAAAGTTGTCAAAATATAAAGTAAAGTACTAAGCAAAAAACTACTTAAGTAGTACTTTTACTTATGTACTTTACACCACTGTTCATAATGATGACTGCTTGTCTAATTAGATAGTATGCTAGCTAATATTTTGAAAGTATAATGTTGACATGATCAGTCCAATCAAAGCCCCAAGGGGGCTTGAACTGCCTTGCTCTCCCTGTAGATTCTGCGGTGACTAGTGTCCCCATGAGTGACAGAACACTGAGCCAATCACGGCGCAACTAGAGAAGATCACCAATGACTATGCTCTGTGCTTTCGTTGACTGCCCCTCCACCACAGAAAGCATTGAGCTAGACAAACACCTGCATTTTGGAGCTGCCTTACTCAAGAAAGAGACCCTGTTTGTGTGGCTTTATTAACTCAAGCACCCCTTTTTTTTATAAATAAAATGATACATTGTTTGCAAACTGATAACACTAATTAATTGTAAAACAATACAAACACACATATATGTATATTCATACACACACACACACACACACACACACACACACACACACACACACACACACACACACACACACACACACACACACACACACACACACACACACACACACACACACACACACACATATATATTATATGTGTGTGTGTTATATGTGTTATATATATATATATTTTTTTGTGCTAAATATGTGGGGCTCAAAACTGCACCACCTGTCCTGAATGATGGGTCGCCACTGGTCCTATGTAGCAGCCCTTACATGGGCTTTAATAAAAAGTAGTGCACTATATAGGGAATAGGATGTGTGTGTCCTCTGGTCAAAAGTAGTGCACTATATAGGGGATAGGATGTGTGTCCTCTGGTCAAAAGTAGTGCACTATATATAGCGAATACCAGGATACCATCCTTTTTCAACATTTGAGATTTGTCTCACTTTGTCGATCCTCTTTTTAAATGAGCCCAATGTGTTCCCAGTCTGTCCCCCAGTGTTGTAGCCTGTAATCCCCCAGTGTTGTAGCCTGTGATCCCCCAGTGTTGTAGCCTGTAATCCCCCAGTGTTGTAGCCTGTAATCCCCCTTTGTTGTAGCCTGTAATCCCCCAGTGTTGTAGCCTGTAATCCCCAGTGTTGTAGCCTGTGATCCCCAGTGTTGTAGCTTGTAATCCCCCAGTGTTGTAGCCTGTAATCCCCCAGTGTTGTAGCCTGTAATCCCCCAGTGTTGTAGCCTGTAATCCCCCAGTGTTGTAGCCTGTAATCCCCCAGTGTTGTAGCCTGTAATCCCCCAGTGTTGTAGCCTGTAATCCACCAGTGTTGTAGCCTGTAATCCCCCAGTGTTGTAGCCTGTAATCCCCCAGTGTTGTAGTTTGTAATCCCCCAGTGTTGTAGCCTGTAATCCCCCAGTGTTGTAGCTTGTAATCCCCCAGTGTTGTAGACTGTAATCCCCAGTGTTGTAGCCTGTAATCCCCCAGTGTTGTAGCCTGTAATCCCCAGTGTTGTAGCCTGTAATCCCCAGTGTTGTAGCCTGTAATCCCCCAGTGTTGTAGCCTGTAATCCCCCAGTGTTGTAGCTTGTAATCCCCCAGTGTTGTAGCCTGTAATCCCCAGTGTTGTAGCCTGTAATCCCCCAGTGTTGTAGCTTGTAATCCCCCAGTGTTGTAGACTGTAATCCCCAGTGTTGTAGCCTGTAATCCCCCAGTGTTGTAGCCTGTAATCCCCAGTGTTGTAGCCTGTAATCCCCCAGTGTTGTAGCCTGTAATCCCCCAGTGTTGTAGCTTGTAATCCCCCAGTGTTGTAGCCTGTAATCCCCAGTGTTGTAGCCTGTAATCCCCCAGTGTTGTAGCCTGTAATCCCCAGTGTTGTAGCCTGTAATCCCCAGTGTTGTAGCCTGTAATCCCCCAGTGTTGTAGCCTGTAATCCCCCAGTGTTGTAGCCTGTAATCCCCAGTGTTGTAGCCTGTAATCCCCAGTGTTGTAGCCTGTAATCCCCCAGTGTTGTAGCCTGTAATCCCCAGTGTTGTAGCCTGTAATCCCCAGTGTTGTAGCCTGTAATCCCCCAGTGTTGTAGCCTGTGATCCACCAGTGAGAGAGCATCCTACATCCGACTGTCTCTCTGCAATCACAGCCTTCCCACCGCCGCCGCTCACCATCACCACCATGCCATCCCATATTACATCTCTGCCACTCAGCACCAACGGATCAGCAAACCAATTTCACACACACACACAGGGCGATGCTACGAGGATGACACAGAGACAAAGATCCACGCTACAAGAGAGAGGGATATAGGGGAACAGGGGAATAGGACTAGTGGTTTATTTCATTGCATTAGAGTAAAGGACTGTCAGCGGTACCCTTACAGTGACGGAGGGGACTAAACACACACTATATCACATGATACCCTGGACCTCTCAAGTCCTGCTCTCAACACAATCTACAGTATACAGGCCATATCATTGAAGTGCACGAGAGAGCGAGAGAACAGGAGAAAGAAAGCAAGAGAGCAAAAGAAAAATACACATTTTGTTTATCCAGTGACATCATCCTTCTGTTGTACAGGAAGAGCCCATGTACAGTATTGAATGACAAAGTTTTGTCTGCCCCTTCAAAACGACCCTTTTCATGTACAGTATTGAATAACAACATTCTGTCTGCCCTTTCAATACAAAACGACCCTTTTCATGTACAGTATTGAATAACAACATTCTGTCTGCCCTTTCAATACAAAACGACCCTTTTCAATGCCACCGACTGAAAATATCCAGTCATTGGGGAAATCTATTATTGTATTTCTTCTAACAGAGATTGGAATGTGATATCATGTGACTGGTTATTAGAGCCGACCACCAGACCTCAGATAGAAGCCAGTCCTGCCGGGGATAGACAGTGGGTTGCGAGGTCTGTTCCCATCTGCACCCACACAGTACACCAGACACCCAAAGGACCCTGTCCCTCTCCTCTCCTCGTCAGCCCTCCTTCTCTCCTATCCCTGCCAATACCATAACACACAGCCCTTAGAACAGACTACAGAAGCCAGACACACACTGCTAGAACCCTGGCTGGGTTTGATTTGAGGAGAAAACACGTTTCAGCTTACAGAGAGGAGCTCTGCTTCTGGTTTTCAGAGTGGATTCAAATCAGACTCTGTTTACTGCAGGAATCTAAATACAGACCGACAGAGGAGGTCTTGGCTGGGGTGGATGGAGCGGAGTAGACAGATGGATAGACAGACAAGTAGAGAGATGGGGCAGACAGGCCAGTAGGCAGGCAGGCATACAGACAAAGACACACAGAGGCAGGCATACAGACAAAGACACACAGAGGCAGGCATACAGACAAAGACACACAGAGGCAGGCATACAGACAAAGACACACAGAGGCAGGCATACAGACAAAGACACACAGAGGCAGGCATACAGACAAAGACACACAGAGGCAGGCATACAGACAAAGACACACAGAGGCAGGCATACAGACAAAGACACACAGAGGCAGGCGTACAGACAAAGACACACAGAGGCAGGCATACAGACAAAGACACACAGAGGCAGGCATACAGAGGCAGGCGTACAGACAAAGACACACAGAGGCAGGCATACAGACAAAGACACACAGAGGCAGGCGTACAGACAAAGACACACAGAGGCAGGCATACAGACAAAGACACACAGAGGCAGGCCTACAGACAAAGACACACAGAGGCAGGCATACAGACAAAGACACACAGAGGCAGGCATACAGACAAAGACACACAGAGGCAGGCGTACAGACAAAGACACACAGAGGCAGGCGTACAGACAAAGACACACAGAGGCAGGCGTACAGACAAAGACACACAGAGGCAGGCGTACAGACAAAGACACACAGAGGCAGGCGTACAGACAAAGACACACAGAGGCAGGCGTACAGACAAAGACACACAGAGGCAGGCGTACAGACAAAGACACACAGAGGCAGGCATACAGTAAGTCTCATGTACAGAAGGGCAGCAGGATAAGACCATAATCCCAGACAGAAAGACAGGAACATTGTGCATCCAGGGAGATGGATTTTGATTTGGTTGGAGGGAAAACATGTAAGGCCTGGAGAACTCTGTCACGAGGAGATTGACTGGAGAGACCAAGATGGCAGACGTCTTCACCTTGACCTTGCATTGTTTTCAAAAATCAAATCATTTTTCCTAATCTGCTTCCATTGTGCAAGGTCAGCAAGTTGGATTAAATCCCCACGAGGTATCAAAATAAAATCCTGTTGTTCAAAGGTATCGTCATGATTTCAATTTACCTGTAATGTCAAACAACCTTCTTCAGTCTTTGACCTCCTATACTTTTATCAATCAAGCCTGACAGTGGGCAGGGTCTAGTTTGAATGGAGAATCCTAATTCTGCCCACGTGTTGCACTCCTCTACTCTATATTGTATACACCCTGGGGCCATAAGACTGCTGAACAATTCATCAAAATGGCCACCCGGACAATTTGCATTGACCCCCCCCCCCCTTTGTTTTTACACTGCAGCAGTGCTGTTAATTATCTATGCATAGTCACTTCACTCCTACCCACATGTACAAATGACCTCGACTAACCTGTACCCCGCGCATTGACTTGGTACTGGTACCCCCTGTATTTAGTCTAATTTTATAACTTTCTATTTTCTTACAGAGTTAAGGGCTTGTAAGTAAGCATTTCACAGTACGGTCTACACCTATTGCATTCGGCGCATGTGACAAATAACATTTGATTTGATATAGACCAGGGTAAGCACACACATCACTGGTCCTCCTCAACACTCAACCTTTTCCATATGTCATCCTAACCAACATCTACATTCAATCAACTAAAGATCCCAGGGATCTTATTTTTCTGTTCTGGATGCTTAGGAGAGGATAGAAGAGGATATCAGAGGATAAATGGTGCACTTCTGATGCCGTGTGTTTATAAAAGAAGGTGGCTCTACTGTGTGGCACATTGAGAATAAATATTGGGGTCCATGAGCAAATGTTATGGCTGTGCCAATCCCGATCATATTCATCAGCAAGCTACTCCAAGAAACAAAAAGGTACACAAGCAGGAGAAAATATGGGGCACCATAACCAACAACTCTGTTTCATTAAAATGTCAGACTTCACCCTTTAATGCCATAAAACAGCTGTCAGTCACATGCAGATAAAATTAATTGGTCCAAAAAGTTTGATCTTACAGTATGTAAAGTATAGAGTGAAGGAAAACTGCTTAAATGAGTGTGTTGCCAAGCTATTCCCCTGGGGAACAGAATAGAGGTCTCTGCATATACTGTACTCTGAAGGTTGTTGTCATTCAAACTGACGCACATTGATCAGCCGGACAGCATAAAGACAGAGAAGTGTTCTGCTTCACTCCACAACAGTGGGACAACCATCCGCATATCACACTAATGCATCTCCCACGAACAAGAAGAGAGGCAGAGAGGCGATAGAGAAAACAGAGGTAGAGAGAAAGACAGAGGAATAGAGGTAGAAATAAGAGAGGTAGAGAAAAGAGGTAGAGAGAGAGGTAGAGAGAATAGAGACGAGAGGTAGACAGGTAATAGAGGTAGAGAGGTAGAGAGAATAGAGACATGAGGTAGAGAGGTAATAGAGGTAGAGAGGTAGAGAGAATAGAGATGAGAGGTAATAGAGGTAGAGAGGTAGAGAGGTAATAGAGGTAGAGAAAGAGGTAGAGAGGTAATAGAGGTAGAGAGGTAATAGAGGTAGAGAGAATAGAGATGAGAGGTAATAGGGTAGAGAGGTAGAGAGGTAATAGAGGTAGAGAAAGAGGTAGAGAGGTAATAGAGGTAGAGAGAATAGAGATGAGTGGTAGAGAGGTAATAGAGAAGAGAGAAGAGAGGTGATAGAGGTAGAGAGAAGAGAGAAGAAAGGTAGAGAGGTAATAGAGGTAGAGAGGTAGAGAGGTAATAGAGGTAGAGAGGTAATAGAGTTAGAGAGAAGAGAGGTAGAGAGAAGAGAGAAGAGAGGTAGAGAGGTAATAGAGGTAGAGAGAAGAGAGGTAATAGAGGTAATAGAGGTAGAGAGAAGAGAGGTAGGGAGGTAGAGTGTTAATAGAGATAGAGAGGAGAGAGGTAGAGAGAAGAGAGGTAGAGAGGTAATAGAGGTAGAGAGGAGAGAGGTAGAGAGAAGAGAGAAGAGAGGTAGAGAGGTAATAGAGGTAGAGAAAGAGGTAGAGAGGTAATAGAGGTAGAGAGGTAATAGAGGTAGAGAGAATAGAGATGAGAGGTAATAGGGTAGAGAGGTAGAGAGGTAATAGAGGTAGAGAAAGAGGTAGAGAGGTAATAGAGGTAGAGAGAATAGAAATGAGTGGTAGAGAGGTAATAGAGAAGAGAGAAGAGAGGTGATAGAGGTAGAGAGAAGAGAGAAGAAAGGTAGAGAGGTAATAGAGGTAGAGAGGTAGAGAGGTAATAGAGGTAGAGAGGTAATAGAGTTAGAGAGAAGAGAGGTAGAGAGGTAATAGAGGTAGAGAGAAGAGAGGTAATAGAGGTAATAGAGGTAGAGAGAAGAGAGGTAGGAAGGTAGAGTGTTAATAGAGGTAGAGAGGAGAGAGGTAGAGAGAAGAGAGGTAGAGAGGTAATAGAGGTAGAGAGGAGAGAGGTAGAGAGAAGAGAGAAGAGAGGTAGAGTGTTAATAGAGGTAGAGAGGAGAGAGGTAGAGAGAAGAGAGGTAGAGAGGTAATAGAGGTAGAGAGGAGAGAGGTAGAGAGAAGAGAGAAGAGAGGGAGAGGTAATAGAGGCAGAGCAAAGAGAGAAGAGAGGTAGAGAGGTAATAGAGGTAGAGAGAAGAGAGGTAGAGAGATAACAGAGGTAGAGAGGTAATAGAGGTAGAGAGGTAGAGGGAAGAGAGGTAATAGAGGTAGAGAGAAGAGAGGTAGAGAGGTAATAGAGGTAGAGAGAAGAGAGAAGAGAGGTAGAGAGGTAATAGAGGAAGAGAGGTAGAGAGAAGAGAGAAGAGAGGTAGAGAGGTAATAGAGGTAGAGAGAAGAGAGAAGAGAGGTAGAGAGGTAATAGAGGAAGAGAGGTAGAGAGAAGAGAGAAGAGAGGTAGAGAGGTAGAGAGGTCATAGAGGTAGAGTGGTATAGAGAAGAGAGGTAGAGAGGTAATAGAGGTGATAGAGGAAGGGAGATAGAGAGTAGAGCGTAGAGAGGTAGAGTAGAGGTAGAGAGTAGAGAGGTAGAGAGTATAGAGGTAGAGTATAGGTAGAGAGTAGAGAGGTAGAGTAGAGGTAGAGTAGAGGTAGAGAGTAGAGAGGTAGAGTAGAGGTAGAGTAGAGGTAGAGAGTAGAGAGGTAGAGTAGAGAGGTAGAGAGAAGAGAGGTAGAGAGGTAGAGTAGAGGTAGAGTAGAGAGGTAGAGAGTAGAGAGGTAGAGTAGAGGTAGAGTAGAGGTAGAGAGTAGAGAGGTAGAGAGTAGAGAGGTAGAGAGTAGAGAGGTAGAGTAGAGGTATAGAGGTAGAGAGTAGAGAGGTAGAGAGGTAGAGTAGAGGTAGAGTAGAGGTAGAGAGTAGAGAGTAGAGAGGTAGAGTAGAGGTAGAGTAGAGAGTAGAGAGTAGAGAGTAGAGAGTAGAGAGATAGAGTAGAGAGGTAGAGAGTAGAGAGGTAGAGTAGAGGTAGAGTAGAGGTAGAGAGTAGAGAGGTAGAGAGTAGAGAGGTAGAGTAGAGGTAGAGTAGAGGTAGAGAGTAGAGAGGTAGAGAGTAGAGAGGTAGAGTAGAGGTAGAGTAGAGGTAGAGAGGTAGAGAGTAGAGAGGTAGAGTAGAGGTAGAGAGTAGAGAGTAGAGAGTAGAGAGGTAGAGTAGAGGTAGAGAGAAGAGAGGTAGAGAGGTAGAGTAGAGGTAGAGTAGAGAGGTAGAGAGTAGAGAGGTAGAGAGTAGAGAGGTAGAGAGTAGAGAGTAGAGAGGTAGAGTAGAGGTAGAGAGAAGAGAGGTAGAGAGGTAGAGTAGAGGTAGAGTAGAGAGGTAGAGAGTAGAGAGGTAGAGAGTAGAGAGGTAGAGAGTAGAGAGGTAGAATAAAGGTAGAGTAGAGAGTAGAGAGGTAGAGAGTAGAGGTAGAGAGTAGAGAGGTAGAATAGAGGTAGAGTGGAGAGGTAGAGAGTAGAGAGGTAGAGAGTAGAGAGGTAGAGAGTAGAGGTAGAGAGGTAGAGTAGAGGTAGAGTAGAGAGGTAGAGAGTAGAGAGGTAGAGAGTAGAGGTAGAGAGTAGAGGTAGAATAAAGGTAGAGTAGAGAGGTAGAGAGTAGAGGTAGAGAGTAGAGAGGTAGAATAGAGGTAGAGTGGAGAGGTAGAGAGTAGAGAGGTAGAGAGTAGAGAGGTAGAATAAAGGTAGAGTAGAGAGGTAGAGAGTAGAGAGGTAGAGAGTAGAGGTAGAGAGTAGAGAGGTAGAATAAAGGTAGAGTGGAGAGGTAGAGAGTAGAGAGGTAGAGAGTAGAGGTAGAGAGTAGAGAGGTAGAATAAAGGTAGAGTGGAGAGGTAGAGAGTAGAGAGGTAGAGAGTAGAGGTAGAGAGTAGAGAGGTAGAATAAAGGTAGAGTGGAGAGGTAGAGAGTAGAGAGGTAGAGAGTAGAAGTAGAGAGTAGAGGTAGAGAGTAGAGAGGTAGAATAAAGGTAGAGTGGAGAGGTAGAGAGTAGAGAGGTAGAGAGTAGAAGTAGAGAGTAGAGGTAGAGAGTAGAGAGGTAGAATAAAGGTAGAGTGGAGAGGTAGAGAGTAGAGAGGTAGAATAAAGGTAGAGTGGAGAGGTAGAATAAAGGTAGAGTGGAGAGGTAGAGAGTAGAGAGGTAGAATAAAGGTAGAGTGGAGAGGTAGAGAGTAGAGAGGTAGAATAAAGGTAGAGTGGAGAGGTAGAGAGTAGAGAGGTAGAATAAAGGTAGAGTGGAGAGGTAGAGAGTAGAGAGGTAGAATAAAGGTAGAGTGGAGAGGTAGAGAGTAGAGAGGTAGAATAAAGGTAGAGTAGAGAGGTAGAGAGTAGAGAGGTAGAATAGAGGTAGAGTGGAGAGGTAGAGAGTAGAGAGGTAGAATAAAGGTAGAGTGGAGAGGTAGAGAGTAGAGAGGTAGAATAAAGGTAGAGTGGAGAGGTAGAGAGTAGAGAGGTAGAATCAAGGTAGAGTGGAGAGGTAGAGAGTAGAGGTAGAGAGTAGAGAGATAGAATAAAGGTAGAGTGGAGAGGTAGAGAGTAGAGAGGTAGAATAAAGGTAGAGTGGAGAGGTAGAGAGGTAGAGAGTAGAGAGGTAGAATAAAGGTAGAGTGGAGAGGTAGAGAGTAGAGGTAGAATAAAGGTAGAGTGGAGAGGTAGAGAGTAGAGAGGTAGAGAGTAGAGAGGTAGAATAAAGGTAGAGTGGAGAGGTAGAGAGTAGAGAGGTAGAATAAAGGTAGAGTGGAGAGGTAGAGAGTAGAGAGGTAGAATAAAGGTAGAGTGGAGAGGTAGAGAGTAGAGAGGTAGAATAAAGGTAGAGTGGAGAGGTAGAGAGTAGAGAGGTAGAATAAAGGTAGAGTGGAGAGGTAGAGAGTAGAGAGGTAGAATAAAGGTAGAGTGGAGAGGTAGAGAGTAGAGAGGTAGAATAAAGGTAGAGTGGAGAGGTAGAGAGTAGAGAGGTAGAATAAAGGTAGAGTAGAGAGGTAGAGAGTAGAGAGGTAGAATAGAGGTAGAGTGGAGAGGTAGAGAGTAGAGAGGTAGAATAAAGGTAGAGTGGAGAGGTAGAGAGTAGAGAGGTAGAATAAAGGTAGAGTGGAGAGGTAGAGAGTAGAGGTAGAGAGTAGAGAGGTAGAATAAAGGTAGAGTGGAGAGGTAGAGAGTAGAGAGGTAGAATAAAGGTAGAGTGGAGAGGTAGAGAGGTAGAGAGTAGAGAGGTAGAATAAAGGTAGAGTAGAGAGGTAGAGAGTAGAGAGGTAGAATAGAGGTAGAGTGGAGAGGTAGAGAGTAGAGAGGTAGAATAAAGGTAGAGTAGAGAGGTAGAGAGTAGAGAGGTAGAATAGAGGTAGAGTGGAGAGGTAGAGAGTAGAGAGGTAGAATAAAGGTAGAGTAGAGAGGTAGAGAGTAGAGAGGTAGAATAGAGGTAGAGTGGAGAGGTAGAGAGTAGAGAGGTAGAATAAAGGTAGAGTGGAGAGGTAGAGAGTAGAGAGGTAGAATAAAGGTAGAGTGGAGAGGTAGAGAGTAGAGAGGTAGAATAAAGGTAGAGTAGAGAGGTAGAGAGGTAGAGAGTAGAGAGGTAGAATAAAGGTAGAGTAGAGAGGTAGAGAGTAGAGAGGTAGAATAGAGGTAGAGTGGAGAGGTAGAGAGTAGAGAGGTAGAATAAAGGTAGAGTAGAGAGGTAGAGAGTAGAGAGGTAGAATAGAGGTAGAGTGGAGAGGTAGAGAGTAGAGAGGTAGAATAAAGGTAGAGTAGAGAGGTAGAGAGTAGAGAGGTAGAATAGAGGTAGAGTGGAGAGGTAGAGAGTAGAGAGGTAGAATAAAGGTAGAGTAGAGAGGTAGAGAGTAGAGAGGTAGAATAGAGGTAGAGTGGAGAGGTAGAGAGTAGAGAGGTAGAATAAAGGTAGAGTAGAGAGGTAGAGAGTAGAGAGGTAGAATAGAGGTAGAGTGGAGAGGTAGAGAGTAGAGGTCGACCGATTATGATTTTTCAATGCCGATGCCGATTATCGGAGGACCAAAAAAGCAGAGCAAGGGAAACAACCACTCCAAGGCTCAGAGCGAGCGAGTGAGTGACGTTTGAAACGCTATTAGCGCGCCCTAACTAGCCAGCAATTTCACTTCGGTTACACCAGCCTCATCTCGGGAGTTGATATGCTTGAAGTCATAAACAGCGCAATGCTTGACGCACAACGAAGAGCTGCTGGCAAAACGCACGAAAGTGCTGCTTGAATGAATATGTACGCGCCTGCTTCTGCCTACCACCGCTCAGTCAGATACTTAGATACTTGTCAGCTCAGTCAGATTATATGCCATGCAGGACACGCTAGATAATATCTAGTAATATAACCATGTGAAGTTAACTAGTGATTATGATTGATTGTTTTTTATAAGATAAGTTTAATGCTAGCTAGCAACTTACCTTGGTTTACTGCATTCGAGTAACAGGCAGTCTCCTTGTGGAGTGCAACGAGAGAGAGGCAGGTCGTTATTGCGTTGGACTCGTTAACTGTAAGGTTGCAAGATTGAATCCCCCGAGCTGACAAGGTGGAAATCTGTCGTTCTGCCCCTGAACGAGGCAGTTAACCCACTGTTCCTAGGCCGTCATTGAAAATAAGAATGTGTTCTTAACTGACTTGCCCAGTTAAATAAAGATTAAATAAAGGTGTAAAAATAAAAAAAATCGTCAAAATCGGTGTCCAAAAATACAGATTTCCGATTGTTATGAAAACTTGAAATCGGCCCTAATTAATCGGCCATTCCGATTAATCGGTCGACCTCAAGTAGAGAGGTAGAGTAAAGGTAGAGTAGAGAGGGAGAGAGTAGGGGTAGAGTAGAGAGGTAGAGTTGAGAGAAGAAATGGAGCGTGTGGTTTTCACCAGACATAATATAGTGGGACACATCTCATCCAAAAAGTTGACTCCAGTTTGCCAAAAAGAACATGGAAGCACCTGGATGATCATCAATAAGAATGTTCTATGGACAGGTGAGTCTAAGTATAACTTTTGGGATGCGAATGGTTTTCACCAGGCATAATGGGACCAAACACGGTATTCCACAGTAAGAACCTTATACCAACGGTCAAGCATGGTGGTGGTAGTGTGATGGTTTGGGGATGTTTTGCTGCTTCAGGACCTGGACAACTTGCCTTAATAGAAGTAACCATGAATTCTGCTCTGTATCAGATCACTCACAAATTGGATGCAGTCTATCACAGTGCAATCCGTTTTGTCACCAAAGCCCCATATACTACCCACCATTGCGACCTGTACGCTCTCGTTGACTGGTCCTCGCTTCATACTCGTCGCCAAACCCACTGGCTCCATGTCATCTACAAGACCCTGCTAGGTAAAGTCCCCCCTTATCTCAGCTCGCTGGTCACCATAGCAGCACCCACCTGTAGCACACGCTCCAGCAGGTATATCTCTCTAGTCACCCCCAAAACCAATTCTTCCTTTGGCCGCCTCTCCTTCCAGTTCTCTGCTGCCAATGACTGGAATGAACTACAAAAATCTCTGAAACTGGAAACACTTATCTCCTCACTAGCTTTAAGCACCAACTGTCAGAGCAGCTCACAGATTACTGCACCTGTACATAGCCCATCTATAATTTAGCCCAAACAACTACCTCTTTCTCTACTGTATTTATTTTATTTTATTTATTTATTTATTTTGCTCCTTTGCACCCCATTATTTTTTATTTCTACTTTGCACATTCTTCCACTGCAAATCTACCATTCCAGTGTTTTACTTGCTATATTGTATTTACTTTGCCACCATGGCCTGTTTTTGCCTTTACCTCCCTTATCTCACCTCATTTGCTCACATTGTATATATAGTCTTGTTTCTACTGTATTATTGACGGTTTGTTTTACTCCATGTGTAACTCTGTGTTGTTGTATGTGTCAAACTGCTTTGCTTTATCTTGGCCAGGTCGTAATTGTAAATGAGAACTTGTTCTCAACTTGCCTACCTGGTTAAATAAAGGTGAAATAAAAATAAAATGTAAAAAATTCCAGAGGAGAATGTCAGGCCATCTGCCTGGGAGCTGAAGCTGAAGTGCTGCTGGGTCATGCAGCAAGACAATGATCCAAACACACTATCAAGTCGACATGAAAATGTCTAAAAAAGCAACAAATGTGAAGTTTTGGAAGGGTCGAAGTTCAGACCTAATCCCAAATGAGATGTTGTGGCAGACTTGAAACGAGCAGTTCATACTTAAAAACCCACAAATGTCACTGAGTTAAAGCAGTTCTGCATGGAAGAGTGGGACAAAATTCCTCCACAGCGATGTGAGAGACTGATCAACAACTACAGGAAGTGTTTGGTTGGAGTCGTTGCAGCGACTCCAACCAATCTCTATATATATATATATATATAGAGAGAGAAAGAGATGGGGGCGAGAGAAGAGTGCGAGAGGGGTAGAAGAGAGAGAGAGGGGGGAGAGAGAAGAGAGCGAGAGGGGGAGAAGAGAGAGAAGAGAGCGAGAGGGGGAGAAGAGAGAGAGGGGGGAGAGAGAAGAGAGCAAGAGAAGAGAGAGAGGGGGGAGAGAGAAGAGAGCGAGAGGGGGGAGAGAGAGAAGAGAGCGAGAGGGGAGAAGAGAGAGAGGGGGAGAGAGAAGAGAGCGAGAGAAGAGAGAGAGGGGGAGAGAGAAGAGAGCGAGAGGGGGAGAAGAGAGCGAGAGGGGGAGGGGGAGAAGAGTGAGAAGAGAGCGAGAGGGGGAGAAGAGAGAGAGGGGGAGAGAGAAGAGAGAGAGGGGGGAGAGAGAAGAGAGCGAGAGGGGGAGAAGAGAGCGAGAGGGGGAGAGAGAAGAGAGAGAGGGGGAGAGAGAAGAGAGAGAGGGGGAGAGAGAAGAGAGCAAGAGAAGAGAGAGAGGGGGAGAGAGAAGAGAGCGAGAGGGGGAGAAGAGAGCGAGAGTAGGAGGGGGAGAAGAGTGAGAAGAGAGCGAGAGGGGGAGAGAGAAGAGAGAGGGGGTGAGAGAGAGAGGGGGGAGAGAGAAGAGAGAGAGGGGGTGAGAGAAGAGAGAGAGGGGGAGAAGAGAGAGAGAATGTCATTTTTTACCATATTTAGGCTTACAAGGTCACCCAGCTAGCAGCAGCGGTAGCGATGTGTTTTAAACAATGAGCTCCCTCTCACCCTCTAATGCTCTTTCTCTGTCTCTCCCTATTAGAGAGAGATGCGAATGATTTCGCTTTCTTCCACCAATTGCAAATCTGAATGTTAGCAATGGGGGTGATCAGCTGACAAGGCATGAGGTCTGATTAATGAAATGTAAAGAACAGTACTCCACAGAGAGTTGTAACATTTATCCCAGAGAGAGATTAAGAGGCTGTACATTTCCTACAGGAATGGCCATACTGTGTCCTGTGAAATACAGTTTATTCAATTTAACATGCTTTACTGGTATGAAAAGTGTGAGAACTTCAATTGCCAAAGAAAACTGTGACCTTAACAGGACCAGTAATAATGTAACATGAACAGAAATGTAAAGACTACAGCCTATCTGTCACACCCTGACCATAGTTTGCTTTGTATGTTTCTATGTTTTGGTTGGTCAGGGTGTGAGCTGAGTGGGCATTCTATGTTACATGTCTAGTTTTTCTAGTTCTATGTTTGGCCTGATATGGTTCTCAATCAGAGGCAGGTGTTCGTCATTGTCTCTGATTGGGAACCATATTTAGGTAGCCTGTTTGGTGTTGGGTTTTGTGGGTGATTGTCCTTGTTACTGTCTCTGTGTTACTTTGCACCAGTATTAGGCCATTTCGGTTTTCGTGGTACGTTTTTGTATTTGATTGGTGTTTACTTTGTTTCATTAAACATGGATCTCAATAGCCACGCTGCATTTTGGTCTGACTCTCTTTCACCAGAAGAAAACCCTTACACCATCCACACTGCACATTTCCCAGGATAGTCAAAAGCAGACATTCCTGATACATTGTGCTTTCAACATGCGTTGGTTCAGCTAGTTGTTTTGTAATTACCGCTGAAGGAGAAGCTTTGATAAGAATTGAAGGTACCATCAGTTTTTCCAAATGTGAAAATAAGGTTTGTGAATACAAAAGTTTATTGTTTGGTTTTGGAGAAGCGCCTGTACAGTTCAGACAGGGGGTGTTATATTCAGCCACAATTAGAGACAGCCGCCCCCCAATACGTTCAATAACAAAGAAAGCCGTTTTAAACCGGATCTAAGGATGAAGAAAGGTCACAATAACACAAGGAATCCTCTAATAGTATAGTGACTTTCACAATGATAAACCAACAATTACTATTCAAACATCCAAAAACAAACAGTGACATTAAAGATAGAATTTATCAAAGCTGCATGCGAGGTAGTTAGGAGCTGTATGAAAATATTTCTGTAAGCCGTGAATCACTAGATCTTCCTACGTGGAAAGGCTGTTTAGTTTTCCTAGGGAAGCTGGTTTCTATTTAATCACGTCGTGGTGAGACTGTCTCCTTTAGGGATGCAGAGTTTCATCTTATCCGCACTAGATCTTCCAGCATTTGACTGAAATAGTGATGTGGATTTCCTTTTTTATTTGAGCCTAATTCAGAAGCTGTTCCTGTCTCGCTCCCTCTTTCCCCTTATCCTCTCTCTCTCTCTCTCTCTCTCTCCGTCTACCAGCTTTCCCCTTATCCTCTCTCTCTCTCTCTTGCTCCCTCTTTCCCCTTATCCTCTCTCTCTCCGTCTACCAGCTTTCCCCTTATCCTCTCTCTCTCTCGCTCCCTCTTTCCCCTTATCCTCTCTCTCTCTTGCTCTCTTTCCCCTTATCCTCTCTCTCTCTCTCTCTCCGTCTACCAGCTTTCCCCTTATCCTCTCTCTCTCTCTTGCTCCCTCTTTCCCCTTATCCTCTCTCTCTCTGTCTACCAGCTTTCCCCTTATCCTCTCTCTCTCTCGCTCCCTCTTTCCCCTATCCTCTCTCTCTCTTGCTCCCTCTTTCCCCTTATCCTCTCTCTCTCTTGCTCCCTCTTTCCCCTTATCCTCTCTCTCTCTCCGTCTACCAGCTTTCCCCTTATCCTCTCTCTATCTCACTCGCTCTTTCCCCTTATCCTCTCTCTCTCTCTCTCTCTCTCTCTCCCTCTTTTCCCTTATCCTCTCTCTCTCTCTCTCTCTCTCTCTCTCTCTCTCTCGCTCCCTCTTTCCCCTTATCCTCTCTCTCTCGCTCCCTCTTTCCCCTTATCCTCTCTCTCTCTCTCTCTCTCTCTCTCTCTCTCTCTCTCTCTCTCTCTCCCTTTCCCCTTATCCTCTCTCTCTCTCTCGCTCCCTCTTTCCCCTTATCCTCTCTCTCTCTCTCTCTCTCTCACTCACTCTTTCCCCTTATCCTCTCTCTCTCTCCCGTCTACCAGCTTTCCCCTTATCCTCTCTCTCTCTCTCTCTCTCTCTCTCTCTCTCGCTCACTCTTTCCCCTTATCCTCTCTCTCTCTCCGTCTACCAGCTTTCCCCTTATCCTCTCTCTCTCTCTATCTCGCTCGCTCTTTCCCCTTATCCTCTCTCTCTCCGTCTACCAGCTTTCCCAGTGTGCGTCTTTTAAAAATGTAATCTCACATTCAATACATTTCACGGCAAGGTTATCATACTTTTCAAAAAAGAAAAATCTCTCACCGCGCTTGCCATAGCCTCAAATATGCTGTGATTTTATCATTCATATGTTTTTATTGGCTGGTTTTCTGTATGTTTTTCCTACCTGTGTATTGAGACAGGCAGGGTATATATTATGATACATCTGCCAGCCACTGTCAAGGACTCTGATGTGTTCACTTCAAAGGCAATACAGAGTACTGCTTTCAATTTACCTTCGGAAACTAGTACTATATAACAAAAAATATCCTATTGTGTGTTTTGACCTTTTTCTGCATTCCAACTACCCCTGTCCAGGTCTCTACTATGATATTGTTGATTCCAACTACCCCTGTCCAGGTCTCTACTATGATATTGTGGATTCCAACTACCCCTGTCCAGGTCTCTACTATGATATTGTTGATTCCAACTACCCCTGTCCAGGTCTCTACTATGATATTGTTGATTCCAACTACCCCTGTCCAGGTCTCTACTATGATATTGTTGATTCCAACTACCTCTGTCCAGGTCTCTACTATGATATTGTGGATTCCAACTACCCCTGTCCAGGTCTCTACTATGATATTGTTGATTCCAACTACCCCTGTCCAGGTCTCTACTATGATATTGTGGATTCCAACTACCCCTGTCCAGGTCTCTACTATGATATTGTTGATTCCAACTACCCCTGTCCAGGTCTCTACTATGATATTGTGGATTCCAACTACCCCTGTCCAGGTCTCTACTATGATATTGTTGATTCCAACTACCCCTGTCCAGGTCTCTACTATGATATTGTGGATTCCAACTACCCCTGTCCAGGTCTCTACTATGATATTGTTGATTCCAACTACCCCTGTCCAGGTCTCTACTATGATATTGTTGATTCCAACTACCCCTGTCCAGGTCTCTACTATGATATTGTTGATTCCAACTACCCCTGTCCAGGTCTCTACTATGATATTGTTGATTCCAACTACCCATGTCCAGGTCTCTACTATGATATTGTGGATTCCAACTACCCCTGTCCAGGTCTCTACTATGATATTGTGGATTCCAACTACCCCTGTCCAGGTCTCAACTATGATATTGTGGATTCCAACTACCCATGTCCAGGTCTCTACTATGATATTGTGGATTCCAACTACCCCTGTCCAGGTCTCAACTATGATATTGTGGATTCGAGCCTTGTTTGTTGTGGTGAGTGTTGCTAACACACTACAGGTTCTCATGCTTTTTAAAACAGAACAATCTAGGGAGGTAGCCATACAGTGGATGTGTGTGAACGTCTTAAAACAGCCATTATGGTGGAGAATAAGTGGGTTATTGTGAACCTTCTTTCCTTGTTGACGAGCAGTGTCAGGGAGAGGCAGTGGCCTCCTGCTGTGTTGTAGATAGCATGTCTGTTGCTCCCTGCACTGAAGTACCCAACCTGCCCTGCCGACAATCAACGATAGACAAGGGCAGCTAGCACTAATCTACCACTGTGTGAGGAGGAACCAAGGACACTAGGCCAATTAAAGGGCTCACATTGTCTGGGCTATGCTGTAGCTGGATGACTTTCTAGTCATGCTTCTGCAACTGAAAATGAAATATAACATTATACACTGCACATTCCACATTATACATTTGGCTGGTTAGTTTACATTAAATATAACCTCTATATAAACCAAGATGTTACGTTTAGATTTAATATGTACACTGAACAAAAATATCAACACAACATGTAAAGTATTGGTCCAAATGTGTTTACATCCCTGTTAGTGAGCCTCTCTCACTTGCCAAGATAATCCATCCACCTGACAGGTGTGGCATATAAAGAAGCTGATTAAAAGGCATGATCATTACACAGGTGCACCTTGCGCTGAGGACAATCAGGTGCAGTTTTGTCACACAACACAATGGCACAGATGTCTCCAGATTTGAGGGACTGTGCAATTGGCATGCTGACTGCAGGAATGTCCTCCAGTGCTGTTGCCAGAGAATTTAATGTTCATTTCTCTACCAATGTTGTTTTAGAGAATTTGGCAGTATGTCCAACCGGCCTCACAACCGCAGACCACATGTAATCACCAGCCCAAGACCTCCACATCCAGCTTCTTCACCTGTGGGATCGTCAGACCAGCCACCTGAATCAGCGGGTTTGTCCAAACAAAGTATTTCTGCACAAACTCTCAGAAACAGTCTCAGGGAAGCTCATCAGCGTGTTCGTCATTCTCACCAGGGTCTTGACCTGACTGCAGTTCAGCGTCATAAACAACTTCAGTGGGCGAACGCTCACCTTCAATGACACTGGCACACTGGAGAAGTGTGCTCTTCATGGATTAATCATGGTTTCAACTGTACCAGGCAGATGGCAGACAGTTTTTATGGTGTTGTGTGGGCGAGTAGTTTGCTGATGTCAACGTTGTGAACAGAGTGCCCCATGGTGGCGGTGGGGTTATGGTATGGGCAGGCATAAGCTACGGAAAATGAAACACAATTCCATTTTATTGATGGCAATTTGAATGCACAGAGTTACAGAGATACTGTGACGAGAACCTGAGGCCCACTGTTGTGCCATTCATCCGCAGCCATCACCTCATGTTTCAGCATGATAATACACAGACCCATGTCGCAAGGATCTGTACATAACTGGAAACTGAAGATGTCCCAGTTCTTCCATGGCCTGCATACTCACCAGACATGTCACCCATTGAGTATGTTTGGGATGCTCTAGCTCGATGTGTACGACAGCGTGTTTCAGTTCCCGCCAATATCCATCAACTTCGCACAGCCATTGAAGAGGAGTGGGACAACATTCTACAGGCCACAATCAACAGCCTGATCAACTATGTGAAGGAGATGTGTTGCGCTGCATGAGGCAAATGGTGATGACACCAGATACTGACTGGTTTTCTGATCCACGCCCCTACTTTAACAAAAAGATTTCTATAACCAACAGATGCATATCTGTATTCCCAGTCATATTAAATCCATATTAAATTAATGAATTTATTTCAATTGACTGATTTCCTTATATGAACTGTAACTCAGTAAAATCTTTTAAATTGTTGCATTTATATTATGTATCAGTGTATTATTTTAAAGAGACTTGGCAATACTGCAAAAGTATTACTGTGTGTCTGTCTACCACTAATTACATACTGTACACTTGACTGAGAGAAATCATGTATATTATACTGTGTGGGTGCTGTATATCATACAATCAATTATAGGACTATTAATTCTACAACAATAATACCACTGCCTTTATAGCCATGTTCTAACTATCTTTGTGAACAAAAAAACAGTAGAGATTGAATACAAGACCAGTAGAAGTTAACAGAAAACCAGTAGAAATTAAACAGAAAACCAGGAGAAACGGAATTCAAGACCAGTAGAAGTTAACAGAAAACCAGTAGAGATGTAGATTTTATATCGAGGAGCTGAAGAGGTGAAAAGTATTAAACAGGAAACAGGGAATTGGCCTGTGAAACTAGGGCATTAGACTTCTAGATTCCGAAATACACAGCATGTAACAATGGGAGATCTAACCAACCATGAGAAGGATATTTCTCTGGAATATTAATTATAGCATCGAAAGATGAAAAGTATCCATTCAACATCACCTTGCCTTAAACCTGATAACACCCTTCCTTACAAATACCAAATCACATTCTGATAAAAAATCATACCAAATAACGTTATGATTAAAAAAAACATTCTGAAAAATCTGTTGATAAATATTATTTCTAGCCACAAGCCAATACCCCCTTTACAAATCAGGATACATTGTCCTCCTCTCTTGTTCTGGGTAATTACTTGATTAATCTATGTAAGCGAATGGCCTGTTTTAATCTGTCCCTGACCATAAATAAACCCTGATTGCCACGCTGCTTTCTCTCTGAGTATAACCACAATGACCCAGTGAGTGCCTTTACACATTATTCATCACCTGAAAACAGAACTAGCGTAGTGGCGTCAACAACCAAGGATTTATCTGTGTACACAGACGCAGGCGTTGGAAAAGATAAAACATGAAACATTTATGCACACAAGTACTCATACACTGTCCAAGTATATGCAAAAATACAAACTGTACACACACTCAATAGTAAAGCCCACAGGGCCACAGACTCACACTAAGACATGCATGCAAGCACACCCAGCCCACAGGCCCGTGGGCCAGATGTTGTGCTGCCTGTGCATTGTGTGGCGGACACCCTGTGATGTGGAGGAGACTAGCACGCGCACACACACACAGCGACAGCCTATTGAATGCTTCTATTCTCTATTCAGCTACAGTATGCCAGGGTTACAAAGAAGTGACAAAGACAACACAGAGGAGAAAGGTAAGCCCCCCCCCCCCTGCACACACCCTTCCATGTATCTGACACTCACATCCCAGACCAGCCATGCTACTGACGCTATATGCTAAATATATGGAAGCCATACGGAGTGGTCCTAATCACTGTGGCAGCCATTGACTGATGACAATAGCCATGGTGGGAGACGGTGGATGCTGAGACTTCTGTTCCAGATATAATGTCATTATTCAGCCGACAAAAAGCAGGCCGCTTGGTTGCCGGAGGAGATTTAACATTTACCATTTCTGTGGTCAGAGAGTTCACTCAGCCACCTAATGATGCTAAATTACTGCAGCCTTGTGTACCACTACTGCTTGGTAGAGGATAGAGGGAGTTGGAGAGAGAGAGAGAAGGGGGAGAAATAAAATAGGAGGAAGGAGAGAGAGAAAGAAGAGAAAGAGGAAACATAGAAAGGAGAGAGAGAGAGAGCGAGAGAGAGAGAGAGAGAGAGAGAGAGAGAGAGAGAGAGAGAGAGAGAGGAAAAATAGAAAGGAGAGAGAGAGAGAGAGAGAGCAAGAGCGAGAGGGAGAGAGAGAGCAAGAGAGAGAGAGAGAGAGAGAGAGAGAGAGAGAGAGAGAGAGAGAGAGAGAGAGAGAGAGAGGGGAAGAGAAAACAGAAACCTGATGGTAACAGGGTGATATGAGGTTGAGAGAGGTGCAGACAAGCCCAGGGCCTGTGGAGTTGGAGGAAGATGAACAGTGGTTGAGCTAGCAGAGCCAGGACAAGGAATAAGGCTGAGCTTTCTAACTTGGTTTGGTGAAGCTTCTTCTCTCAGAGCTGGCTAGATAACTCCTTGGAGAGAAGAGGAGAGAAGAGAAAACACCAGTCACTGATTGAAAGTCAACTTAAGAGCTCAGATCTCAAAGTGGTACTATAACTTTTTCAGATTCCCAGTTCTGATGAATATAATAAAAAGCGCTAGCAGCAACATGGTCATCAACGTTTTTAGTGTATCCAAATATGGATAATCACCTGCCTGAAAACGCTGTCCAAGCTGAGAGGTCCTTAAGCAGCTATGGCTTGGCCACATCTCAACTGCTGCAGCAGGTCATTTACATAACGAGAGGAGAAAATTAGGGAGGAAGAAAGAGGGAACAAGCCAGCCATTTGGCAGAGCGAGATGGGGATGAGAGAGAGACTCCACTGCTGGCTTACCTCTGAAGCTAAGCAGGGTTGGTCCTGGATGGGAGACCAGATGCTGCTGGAAGTGGTGATGGAGGGCCAGTAGGAGGCACTCTTTCCTCTAGTCTATAAAAATATCCCAATGACCCAGGTCAGTGATTGGGGACATTGCCCTGTGTAAGGGGACGTCTTTCTTTTTAAACGTGTGTCCTGAATCTCTGTGGTCGCTAAAGATTCTATGGTACTTATTGTATGAGTAGGGGTGGTAACCCTGGTGTCCTGGTTAAATTCCCAATGTGGCCATCATGGCTACCTTAATTATCCCCAGTTTACAATTGTCTCATTCATCTCCCCTGTAACTGTTCCACAGGTCGCTGCAGTAAATGAGAATGAGTTCTCAGTCAACTTACCTGGTAAAATAAGGGTAACATAAATAGAGAAAGAGAAGACGGTAAAGGTCTTGGCGGGGATGGATATTAAAAGAGTTGGCAAGAGAGGGAAAAAGAGACTTTTGCATGAGGAGAATGGTTAGAGAGTGGAAACAGTATATAATGAGGAGGGAGGTAAATGGTTTGGAGAGAAAGAGGAGCTGTGTAGAGAGAATGGTTAGAGAGTGGAAACAGTGCATAATGAGGAGGGAGGTAAATGGTTTGGAGAGAAAGAGGAGCTGTGTAGAGAGAATGGTTAGAGAGTGGAAACAGTATATAATGAGGAGGGAGGTAAATGGTTTGGAGAGAAAGAGGAGCTGTGTAGAGAGAATGGTTAGAGAGTGGAAACAGTATATAATGAGGAGGGAGGTAAATGGTTTGGAGAGAAAGAGGAGCTGTGTAGAGAGAATGGTTAGAGAGTGGAAACAGTATATAATGAGGAGGGAGGTGAATGGTTTGGAGAGAAAGAGGAGCTGTGTGGAGAGAATGGTTAGAGAGTGGAAACAGTGAATAATGAGGAGGGAGGTAAATGGTTTGGAGAGAAAGAGGAGCTGTGTAGAGAGAATGGTTAGAGAGTGGAAACAGTATATAATGAGGAGGGAGGTAAATGGTTTGGAGAGAAAGAGGAGCTGTGTGGAGAGAATGGTTAGAGAGTGGAAACAGTATATAATGAGGAGGGAGGTAAATGGTTTGGAGAGAAAGAGGAGCTGTGTGGAGAGAATGGTTAGAGAGAGGAGACAGTGCATAATGAGGAGGGAGGTAAATGGTTTGGAGAGAAAGAGGAGCTGTGTAGAGAGAATGGTTAGAGAGTGGAAACAGTATATAATGAGGAGGGAGGTAAATGGTTTGGAGAGAAAGAGGAGCTGTGTGGAGAGAATGGTTAGAGAGAGGAGACAGTGTATAATGAGGAGGGAGGTAAATGGTTTGGAGAGAAAGAGGAGCTGTGTGGAGAGAATGGTTAGAGAGTGGAAACAGTGCATAATGAGGAGGGAGGTAAATGGTTTGGAGAGAAAGAGGAGCTGTGTAGAGAGAATGGTTAGAGAGTGGAAACAGTATATAATGAGGAGGGAGGTAAATGGTTTGGAGAGAAAGAGGAGCTGTGTAGAGAGAATGGTTAGAGAGAGGAGACAGTGTATAATGAGGAGGGAGGTAAATGGTTTGGAGAGAAAGAGGAGCTGTGTGGAGAGAATGGTTAGAGAGAGGAGACAGTGTATAATGAGGAGGGAGGTAAATGGTTTGGAGAGAAAGAGGAGCTGTGTGGAGAGAATGGTTAGAGAGTGGAAACAGTGCATAATGAGGAGGGAGGTAAATGGTTTGGAGAGAAAGAGGAGCTGTGTAGAGAGAATGGTTAGAGAGTGGAAACAGTATATAATGAGGAGGGAGGTAAATGGTTTGGAGAGAAAGAGGAGCTGTGTGGAGAGAATGGTTAGAGAGAGGAGACAATGCATAATGAGGAGGGAGGTAAATGGTTTAGAGAGAAAGAGGAGCTGTGTAGAGAGAATGGTTAGAGAGTGGAAACAGTGCATAATGAGGAGGGAGGTAAATGGTTTGGAGAGAAAGAGGAGCTGTGTAGAGAGAATGGTTAGAGAGTGGAAACAGTGCATAATGAGGAGGGAGGTAAATGGTTTGGAGAGAAAGAGGAGCTGTGTGGAGAGAATGGTTAGAGAGTGGAAACAGTGAATAATGAGGAGGGAGGTAAATGGTTTGGAGAGAAAGAGGAGCTGTGTAGAGAGAATGGTTAGAGAGTGGAAACAGTGCATAATGAGGAGGGAGGTAAATGGTTTGGAGAGAAAGAGGAGCTGTGTAGAGAGAATGGTTAGAGAGTGGAAACAGTGAATAATGAGGAGGGAGGTAAATGGTTTGGAGAGAAAGAGGAGCTGTGTAGAGAGAATGGTTAGAGAGTGGAAACAGTGCATAATGAGGAGGGAGGTAAATGGTTTGGAGAGAAAGAGGAGCTGTGTGGAGAGAATGGTTAGAGAGTGGAAACAGTGCATAATGAGGAGGGAGGTAAATGGTTTGGCGAGAAAGAGGAGCTGTGTAGAGAGAATGGTTAGAGAGAGGAGACAGTGAATAATGAGGAGGGAGGTAAATGGTTTGGAGAGAAAGAGGAGCTGTGTGGAGAGAATGGTTAGAGAGAGGAGACAGTGAATAATGAGGAGGGAGGTAAATGGTTTGGAGAGAAAGAGGAGCTGTGTGGGGAGAATGGTTAGAGAGTGGAAACAGTGCATAATGAGGAGGGAGGTAAATGGTTTGGAGAGAAAGAGGAGCTGTGTAGAGAGAATGGTTAGAGAGTGGAAACAGTGCATAATGAGGAGGGAGGTAAATGGTTTGGCGAGAAAGAGGAGCTGTGTAGAGAGAATGGTTAGAGAGTGGAAACAGTGCATAATGAGGAGGGAGGTAAATGGTTTGGAGAGAAAGAGGAGCTGTGTAGAGAGAATGGTTAGAGAGTGGAAACAGTGCATAATGAGGAGGGAGGTAAATGGTTTGGAGAGAAAGAGGAGCTGTGTGGAGAGAATGGTTAGAGAGTGGAAACAGTGCATAATGAGGAGGGAGGTAAATGGTTTGGAGAGAAAGAGGAGCTGTGTGGAGAGAATGGTTAGAGAGAGGAGACAGTGTATAATGAGGAGGGAGGTAAATGGTTTGGAGAGAAAGAGGAGCTGTGTGGAGAGAATGGTTAGAGAGTGGAAACAGTGCATAATGAGGAGGGAGGTAAATGGTTTGGAGAGAAAGAGGAGCTGTGTGGAGAGAATGGTTAGAGAGAGGAGACAGTGCATAATGAGGAGGGAGGTAAATGGTTTGGCGAGAAAGAGGAGCTGTGTAGAGAGAATGGTTAGAGAGAGGAGACAGTGAATAATGAGGAGGGAGGTAAATGGTTTGGAGAGAAAGAGGAGCTGTGTGGAGAGAATGGTTAGAGAGAGGAGACAGTGAATAATGAGGAGGGAGGTAAATGGTTTGGAGAGAAAGAGGAGCTGTGTGGGGAGAATGGTTAGAGAGTGGAAACAGTGCATAATGAGGAGGGAGGTAAATGGTTTGGAGAGAAAGAGGAGCTGTGTAGAGAGAATGGTTAGAGAGTGGAAACAGTGTATAATGAGGAGGGAGGTAAATGGTTTGGCGAGAAAGAGGAGCTGTGTAGAGAGAATGGTTAGAGAGTGGAAACAGTATATAATGAGGAGGGAGGTAAATGGTTTGGAGAGAAAGAGGAGCTGTGTAGAGAGAATGGTTAGAGAGTGGAAACAGTATATAATGAGGAGGGAGGTAAATGGTTTGGAGAGAAAGAGGAGCTGTGTAGAGAGAATGGTTAGAGAGTGGAAACAGTATATAATGAGGAGGGAGGTAAATGGTTTGGAGAGAAAGAGGAGCTGTGTAGAGAGAATGGTTAGAGAGTGGAAACAGTATATAATGAGGAGGGAGGTAAATGGTTTGGAGAGAAAGAGGAGCTGTGTAGAGAGAATGGTTAGAGAGTGGAAACAGTGCATAATGAGGAGGGAGGTAAATGGTTTGGCGAGAAAGAGGAGCTGTGTGTTCTTACCTTGGCAGAACCAGCGACAGCGATCGTGACCCCTCCTTGACGCTTGATGACCATGTCACCACCACTCGACGTCGTCACAGCAACCGTAACTGGGGTGGGCAGGAGGGAGGGGATGACGGGCAGTGGGAGGAGTCCCGGCCGGTTGTTTCCATTGCCGACAGCGGCGGCGCAGCAGTTATTGGCTCCCGCTCCATTAAGGAGGCCGGCCGAACGGACGATGTCCCGCCTCTCCCACGGTGTCCCCCGGTACTCCCTCTCGAAGCGATTGTGGTGACCGGACATCACTTCCTCTGCCTTTCAGAGGAGATGATGACAGGGGGGTGGAATTGTGATTATTAAAGTTATTATTATTATTTCAGCTGATCAGTCTGTTGCTGATATCCTGGCCCGATTTTGTGTAGATTAAAATCTGAGTCACAATAACGTGCCACTTCAGAGTCAGCAGATAGCCTAGTGGTTAAGAGTGTTGAGCCAGTAACCGAAAGGTTGCTGGTTTGAATCCCTGAGCCGACTTGGTGAAACATCTGTCAATGTACCCTTGAGCAAGGCAGTTACCCCTAATTGCTCCTGTAAGTCGCTCTGGATAAGAGCGTCTGCTAAATGAGTAAATGACTAAATTGAGGTGTGAACGCTCCTGCAGTAACATTTCCACTGTTTCCCATCTGACTAACAGCTGCAGGCCCAGGTCTTAACGAGATGATAACAGACAGAACAGAAATGAACATCACCATAACAGGATCAATAAAACAACTGGAAACACACACTCCTTAAATAGACTAATTGGGTTTGGTTACCATGGATATGTTGTTGCCTTCAATTAAATAAAAGTAAAAAATTAAGCCATTGGCCAAGCCAGACAATACATGATTATTTTCCATATCGTCTTGAGAATAGCTATGGCTGGAGGTCATCACTGAATTGCCTTGTGGCTAAAAAAACTCACTATTAACTCGTTTCTCTATACTGTAATAGCCAGCTAACTCAATAGTAATACCATTGAATATCATGACTAGTTTCCTCTTTTATGAGGATAACAGAGTGTGATGGATAGAGCGATGCTGCCGTAGGCTGGAATGACGAACAGTATTCTGTACCATAAGCTGGTATGTCACTGTGTATGAGATCAGCAATCAGTGATGTCTACTGTATCTGGCCTGTGAAGTAAAAGTCAGACGGGTGTGTAGTGTAGTGTACTCTCCTCATCAAAGGAATGAGATGTCTTTCTGGGCCTTGATAAGAGCAGTTATGAATACAGGCTCTCTCTCACATACACTAGCACACAACACGGAGTCAAGGATATTCCATGAAAATGTACTGGTGTTCTTTAAAAATAGAATCACAGAGAATGACAAGTCTTTCTTCTGTCCAGTGGTCTCTGTCGCAGGAAGGAATGCCTTGAAGTGTGTGTGTTGTAAACAGGGCCATTGGGGGACCACAGCACTATCAGTCTGAGCTGTGACCATCTATTTAGCTACAGGTACATTACTGTCCACCTCTAGGTCAAAACACACACAGAGACACAGACACAGACACAGACACACACACACACACACACACACACACACACACACACACACACACACACACACACACACACACACACACACACACACACACACACACACACACACACACACACACACACACACACACACACACACACACACACACACACACACACACACACACACACACACACACACACACACACACACACACACACACATAGACACATAGACACACAGAGACAATAGTCAGAACGTCAGAAGCAGCGGGAGAATACTATTTTTCACAGCGTCACTACAGTGGGCTCTTTCACAATGTCAACATAAGCATGGCATATTATCGCACATACATAAGCGGTTATTCCATGGTGCTTCTGAGTAATGGTACTTGTAATAACCTCTAAGTTCCAAACCTCACTCCAGTGGAGTAATAGCCAACCAATCTCTATACAGCAGATCTGTATACAACAGATCTATTTAGGATCGGTATTGGGACAGACATTTGGGGAACCCAGGTTCATATCCAAAAGCTCCAACCCAAGACTAGTGTGTTAGTAGCTGAGCTAAAAGCTAATGTTCCAGTAAGTCTCCAGCTACTGGCCTCAGGTCTCCGCTAATGTTCCAGTAAGTCTCCAGCTACTGGCCTCAGGTCTCCGCTAATGTTCCAGTAAGTCTCCAGCTACTGGCCTCAGGTCTCAGCTTATGTTCCAGTAAACCTCCAGCTACTGGTCTCAGCTAATGTTCCAGTAAACCTCTAGCTACTGGCCTCATCGAATGCTCCAGTAAGTCTCTAGCTACTGGCCTCAGCTAATGTTCCAGTAAGTCTCCAGCTACTGGTCTCAGGTCTCAGCTAATGTTCCAAGTCTCCAGCTACTGGCCTCATCGAATGCTCCAGTAAGTCTCTAGCTACTGGCCTCAGCTAATGTTCCAGTAAGTCTCCAGCTACTGGCCTCAGGCCTCAGCTAATGTTCCAGTAAGTCTCCAGCTACTGGCCTCAGCTAATGTTCCAGTAAGTCTCCAGCTACTGGCCTCAGGTCTCAGCTAATGTTCCAGTAAGTCTCTAGCTACTGGCCTCAGGTCTCAGCTAATGTTCCAGTAAGTCTCCAGCTACTGGCCTCAGGTCTCAGCTAATGTTCCAGTAAACCTCCAGCTACTGGTCTCAGCTAATGTTCCAGTAAACCTCTAGCTACCGGCCTCATCGAATGCTCCAGTAAGTCTCTAGCTACTGGCCTCAGGCCTCAGCTAATGTTCCAGTAAGTCTCCAGCTACTGGTCTCAGGTCTCAGCTAATGTTCCAAGTCTCCAGCTACTGGCCTCAGGCCTCCGCTAATGTTCCAGTAAGTCTCCAGCTATTGGCCTCAGGTCTCAGCTAATGTTCCAGTAAGTCTCTAGCTACTGGCCTCAGCTAATGTTCCAGTAAGTCTCTAGCTACTGGCCTCAGGTCTCAGCTAATGTTCCAGTAAGTCTCTAGCTACTGGCCTCAGGTCTCAGCTAATGTTCCAGTAAGTCTCCAGCTACTGGCCTCAGGTCTCAGCTAATGTTCCAGTAAGTCTCCAGCTACTGGCCTCAGGTCTCAGCTAATGTTCCAGTAAGTCTCTAGCTACTGGCCTCAGGTCTTAGCTAATGTTCCAGTAAGTCTCTAGCTACTGGCCTCAGGTCTCAGCTAATGTTCCAGTAAGTCTCTAGCTACTGGCCTCAGGTCTCAGCTAATGTTCCAGTAAACCTCTAGCTACTGGCCTCAGGTCTCAGCTAATGTTCCAGTAAACCTCTAGCTACTGGCCTCAGGTCTCAGCTAATGTTCCAGTAAACCTCTAGCTACTGGCCTCAGGTCTCAGCTAATGTTCCAGTAAACCTCTAGCTACTGGCCTCAGCTAATTTTCCAGTAAGTCTCTAGCTACTGGCCTCAGGCCTCAGCTAATGTTCCAGTAAGTCTCCAGCTACTGGCCTCAGCTAATGTTCCAGTAAGTCTCTAGCTACTGGCCTCAGCTAATGTTCCAGTAAACCTCTAGCTACTGGCCTCAGCTAATGTTCCAGTAAGTGTCTAGCTACTGGCCTCAGGTAATGTCAATGTGGCAGTCTGATCCTATCACACGCAATCTTCATCTCATGATGGTGTGTGTTTGTGCTTGCGGTGTGTGTGTGTTGGTAACAGCACCATGACTGGCATAACTGCCTGTCACATCTGATGTGGGGAGAAGATAAGATACATTGTGTGTTCCTGCCTGCCTACTGCCGTAAGGTGCTGAAAACTACACACACCTGTGGACCGGAACAAACTAGTAACAAACACTACATGGCTTGGATCTTAAATAATAACCTTTTCCCATTATAGTGTACACACTGTATACACATATTTATATTGTGTTATTAACTATACGATTGTTTATTCCATGTGTAACTCTGTGTTGTTTTTGTTCTCAACTGGCCGACCTGGTTAAATAAAGGTGAAATAAAAACAGAATAGTAAAAAACGTAACTCTCTCTGTACACTTAGCAGTGATCATTAATACAGCATCGGATGAATGTTTGCTAATAAAACATACTTTTTATTGCAAAATTACTGCCTTGACTGTGCCTTGGGTTTACAACAAAGGATGGATTTTACACTAAATGAACGTAACAAGCCAATGCCCTTCCCCATCCTTATACAGAGCAGGCTGAGTCAAGCCTGAACATAAAGTCAGAGGAAAGGACTTTACCTTAGCTAGAGCCATCAATGTTTATAAGAAATATATATCTCCAAAGCGATTTGAACACATCTGATGTGGAAATCAAACCCACAGCTCAAGCTCTGAACAACAGCCATCGGAACAGCACGTTCCCTTTACTGTCTCAACCCACAGAGGGGGGAGAGAGGGAGGGAGGGAGGGGGTGTAGGGAGGGAGGGAGGGAGAGACTGTAGGGAGGGAGGGAGGGAGGGCGGGGTGTAGGGAGAGAGGGAGGGAGGGGGTGTAGGGAGGGAGGGAGAGAGTGTAGGGAGAGAGGGAGGGAGGGGGTGTAGGGAGGGAGGGAGGGAGGGAGGGAGGGAGGGAGGGAGGGAGAGAGTGTGGGAGGGAGGGAGGGAGGGAGGGAGGGAGGGAGGGAGGGAGGGAGGGAGGGGGTGTAGGGAGGGAGGGAGAGAGTGTATGTGATAGAGAGTGAGAGAAAATCAGCACACAACTGCCTGCCTGACTGCCTGCAGCATCGTCATGTGGGGATTTTAAGTAGAAACTAGTCTGTTGGGCGTTTGACTCCTTTCGTACCAAAAAGCTATTCTCACGTTGCTGATGTGACACAAACGTAATTGCACCCGGGTAGCCTACGTGTGCATTAGAGAGACGGAGGATTGGGATGCTGGTGTGTGTGTGTGTGTGTGTGTGTGTGTGTGTGTGTGTGTGTGTGTGTGTGTGTGTGTGTGTGTGTGTGTGTGTGTGTGTGTGTGTGTGTGTGTGTGTGTGTGTGTGTGTGTGTAGACAACTTGGAGTGAGAGGTGAGTGGCAGGAGTGTGATTAGTTTAAATAAGAGTTATCTTTCAGGTACAGCGGTAAGACAGAGCACTCTACAACTAGAGAGTATTTCACTCTGAGGCAGAGGAGAGAGAGTGTGTGTGTGTGCGTATTTGAGTAGAGTTAACAAAGCCATAAGGGAATATAGAGCCGTGGACAGACATACGGAAAGACAAAGCAGAACCGATGGACAGAGCGTGGAGAGGAAGAGAGCAAGGGAGAGAGAGGGAGGTATGCAGGCTTGTGTGATGTTTACTGTCTCAGAACAACGAAACATCATATAGACACACACACACACACAACACACTTCAGTTGGTCTATAGATCCCTCCCCTGAGAAGAGGATCCATATCCAATGGGTGCCAGTGTGTTAAAAGCTATAGACCCACAGATAGACCAGGTCAGCCAGGCAGGCAGCAGCAGAAACATAGCACCAGTCACACCACCTCTCCTCTTCACTCTCTATTATTATACTACACTAATGGATTTCTGGAGAGGAAGGGGATTTCTGGAGAGGAAGGGGATTTCTGGAGAGGTAGGAGATTTCTGGAGAGGTAGGAGATTTCTGGAGAGGTAGGAGATTTCTGGGGAGGTAGGAGATTTCTGGAGAGGAAGGGGATTTCTGGAGGTAGGAGATTTCTGGAGAGGTAGGAGATTTCTGAAGAGGTAGGAGATTTCTGGAGAGGTAGGAGATTTCTGGAGAGGTAGGAGATTTCTGGAGAGGTAGGAGATTTCTGGGGAGGTAGGAGATTTCTGGAGAGGAAGGGGATTTCTGGAGAGGAAGGAGATTTCTGGAGAGGTAGGAGATTTCTGGGGAGGTAGGGGATTTCTGGAGAGGTAGGAGATTTCTGGAGAGGTAGGAGATTTCTGGAGAGGAAGGGGATTTCTGGAGAGGTAGGAGATTTCTGGAGAGGTAGGAGATTTCTGGGGAGGTAGGAGATTTCTGGGGAGGTAGGAGATTTCTGGAGAATTAGGGGATTATGGAGATTTAGGGGATTTCTGGAGAGGAATGGGATTTCTGGAGAGATAGGGGATTTCTGGAGAGGTAGGAGATTTCTCGGGAGGTAGGAGATTTCTGAAGAGGTAGGAGATTTCTGGAGAGGTAGGGGATTTCCGGAGAGGTAGGGGATTTCTGTATCGCCCTTTTTGAAGTGCGTTTGAATTGGACAGCAGTGCTTTTCCCGGATGGATGGAGTTGATTTGTCAGTCTGGTAACTTTAAAAAGACAATACTTTACTGAAAGTGAGGTCTCCTAAGAGATGTAAGCAAACACACACTCACACATACAGTGGTGAATGTGCTGACAGATCCTCCAGGCCAAAATATATATTCAAACTGAGATTTAAATCATGGTAGAAACTGTTCAATCAGACAATACCCCAGGGCTCGACACACATGCCAACATCGCAAACACACACACGCAAAAGTCTCTTAATTAGTCTTCGCCAAGCTTGGTTCCACACCAAGGAAGACTGATTTACTGATAAAAAGGTGTTGGTTGGCTGATACACCCCCCCCACACAGTACACCTCTGCCAGTACATACAGGCTGGTGAGTTATATTTAGCTTTCCCTCTAAAGGCCAGGATTGATGTGCCAGAAGAAAAATACATACAAAACAGCAGAGAGGAGGCTGGCACTACACAGCTAAGCAAGAGAGAGATGGAGGGATGGATGTATGGACAGATGGAGGGGAGGAGGGCCTACATCTCAAGTGGCCAGTAGCAGAGATGAAGAAAGACCTCCTGCTACCGTGACAACCAGCGTATTGTTTAGAATAGTTCTCAGCGTTAGCCACACCCCAGGATCACATTAATCTGAGCTCTTGGTAAGATTCAAACGACTCATTAGCGTCTCACTGGGATTCCAACCAACCACGTCGAGACACAGGAGACTAAGAGTCCTAGATAAACATCATCAGGCCAGATACACAACCATCACGACATGACAACTCACAGTCGTTGAACAAACACACAAACAAATAACCAGGGAAGGATGGAATTGAACGAGCCACAGCGAGAGTCCGCTGGCGTCTTTTAACGTCAAATGAGTTTCAGATTTAGCCCAGGAAAACAGACTTCCTGGTGCCAACGTCCTAGCAAATCAATGGCCTTTGAGTAGGAACATATATTGGTGTCCTCTCTACATTCTAGTAGAGCTCAAGCCATTCATCCCCAGCCCTGTCCTTGTGTGGTGCAAATGGCACCCCATTCCTACTAGGTGCGGGAGAGCAGAAAGAAAAACGTTCAATGACATCATTTCTCAATCAACATTTGTACTGACAAATATATAGAATGTGCATCAAATGCATCTTCCAACTGCAACGTCAGCCAATGCCCACACATATTGTCTCAAGCTTTTTTTCCCTTCCATGTTTAATACCCTCAAACCTCATTTCAAAACAGGCCATCCATCACTGTCAATGGTGAATGATAATTCTTCATGGTTTACCAGTGAAATATCTAAACTGCATCTGTATATATATCATTTGATCTCAGTTTCATGGGAATATACACTCCCGTTCAAAAGTTTGGGGTCACTTAGAAATGTCCTTGTTTTTGAAAGAAAAGCACATTCTTTGTCCATTAGAATGACATAAAATTGATCAGAATTACAGTGCAGACATGGTAAATGTTGTAAATAACTGTTGTAGCTGGAAACGGTTGGTTTTTAATGGAATATCTACATAGGCGTACAGAGGCCCATTATCAGCAACCATCAGTCCTGTGTTCCACAGGAAGGTTCTTTCAATTTAAAAAAAATCTGCTGTTTTTAGCTACAATAGTCATTTATAATATTAACATTGTATTTCTGATCCATTTCTAAGTGACCCCAAACTTTTGAACGGTACTGTAAATATATACCTTCTTGAATTAGAGAAGATGGTATTAACTTTTTGTCTTTCTCCTGTTTTGTTTCCATCAAAGTTGAAGTCGGAAGTTTACAGTTGAAGTCGGAAGATTACAATTGAAGTCGGAAGTTTACATACACTTAGCTTGGAGTCATTAAAACTCATTTTTCAACCACTCCACAAATTTCTTGTTAACAAACTTTAGTTTTGGCAAGTCGGTTAGGACATCTACTTTGTGCATTACACAAGTCATTTTTCCAACAATTGTTTACAGACAGATTATTTCACTTATAATTCACTGTATCACAATTCCAGTGGGTCAGAAGATTTTATACACTAAATTGACTGTTCCTTTAAACAGCTTGGAAAAATCCAGTAAATTATGTCATGTCTTTAGAAGCTTCTGATAGGCTAATTGACATAATTTGAGTCAATTGGAGGTGTACCTGTGGATGTATTCCAAGGCCTACCTTCAAAAGCAGTGCCTCTTTGCTTGACATCATGAGAAAATCAAAATAAATCAGCCAAGACCTCCACAAGTCTGGTTCATCCTTGGGAGCAATTTCCAAACACCTGAAGGTACCACGTTCATCTGCATAAACAATAGTACGCAAGTATAAACACCGTGGGACCACGCAGCCGTCATACCGCTCAGGAAGGAGACGTGTTCTGTCTCCGAGAGATGAACGTACTTTGGTGCAAAAAGTGCAAATGGATCCCAGAACCACAGCAAATGACCTTGTGAAGATGCTGAAGGAAACAGGTACAAAAGTATCTTCATCCACGGTAAAATAAGTCCTATATCGACATAACCTGAAAGGCCGCTCAGCAAGGAAGAAGCCACTGCTCCAAAACCACCATAAAAAAAGCCAGACTACGGTTTGGAACTGCACATGGGGACAAAGATTGTACTTTTTGGAGAAATGTCCCCTGGTCTGATGAAACAAAAATAGAACTGTTTGGCCATAATGACCATTGTTATGTTTGGAGGAAAAAGGGGGAGGCTTGCAAGCCGAAGAACACCATCCCAACCGTGAAGCACGGGGGTGGCAGCATCATGTTGTAGGGGTGCTTTGCTGCAGGAGGGACTCGTGCACTTCACAAAATAGATGGCATCATGAGGTAGGAAAATTATGTGGATATTGAAGCAACATCTCAAGACATCAGTCAGGAAGTTAAAGCTTGGTTGCAAATGGGTCTGACCCCAAGCATACTTCCAAAGTTGTGGCAAAATGGCTTAAGGACAACAAAGTCAAGGTATTGGAGTGGCCATCACAAAGCCCTGACCTCAATCCCATAGAAAATTTGTGGGCAGAACTGAAAAAGTGTGTGCGAGCAAGGAGGCCTACAAAACTGACTCAGTTACACCAGCTCTGTCAGGAGGAATGGGCCAAAATTAATCCAACTTATTGTGGGAAGCTTGTGGAAGGCTACCCGAAATGTTTGACCCAAGTTAAACAATTTAAAGGCAATGCTACCAAATACTAATTGAGTGTATGTAAACTTCTGACCCACTGAAATAAATCACTCTACTATTATTATAATATTTCACATTCTTAAAATAAAATGGTGATCCTAACTGACATAAGACAGGGAATTTTACGAAGATTAAATGTTAGGAATTCTGAAAACTGAGTTTGAATGTATTTGGCTGTATGCAAACTTCCGAAATGCGACTATTCAGCTTCAGCTAACCATATTAAAATCGCGCTAGAAATGAGGTGTTTTTGTGTAACATTATACTGTAGGAATACTATGCTATGCTATTATACTGTACAGTATATGTAAAATACTAATTGATCATTATGTGATGTTGCGGGACATTGATTCAGCTTCATAATACATTTCCAGAATTGTTTTCACGAGGTCTGTGTACTCTCTAATGGTGTTGCGGCACTACACCCCTGTGTGCTGATAAGGAGGGCATGGAAACAACACATAACTCAGCTCACAATAAAGAGGGGGTGAGAGGAAGAGAGAGAGAGGGAAATAAAGAGATTATCTGACAGTGTCAGGTGAGAGGGACAAGTGGAAGAGAGCCTGTAGAGCGAAAGAGAGAGAAAGAGATAGCAGAGGTTAGAAAGAGAGATAAAGAGATGTGGAGAGAGGGATCATGGGAACCACAGGCAGGGATGCTTCCCACTTCAGCTGCAGTGTGTTAATTACAACAGTTTCAACAAAACACAACATAATCAAAACACAAAGACACTAGGATGTGAAGAGGCCCCACAGGCGCCAGCTACTGTAACTAACTTTCTCCTACAGATACCTTTCTTTCTTGCTTTCAGTTTTTAGGTGGGAGAGTAGCAGATTTCCACACGCCAATCATAGGGAATTTGTGGGAGTGGGTGTGCATGTGTCTATTCTCTGTGTCCCTCAGCAGCTGTCGCTTCCTCGCTCTCCTCTCCTCTCGCTCGCTCTCTTCTTACTCCAAACAAAAACCAACAAAGACATCAAAACAAACAGTTTTCTGCTGGTACCACGTTCACATACACACAGAGACTCATCTGCCATAGTTACAGGTTTACTCAGGGGTGAAAGTAGATTTATTTTCTTCCCGGATTGTAATTAGAATTGTTGTTGGGTTTTTTTTTGGGGGGGGGGCTAAACATAGAATTGACCTATAGAATCCCTATTAAATGAATAGGATCTCTGTGGGCCTAATAGTAAAGAGTTGATGTTTAACTTTTCAATGAATTACCTTTTAATGTGGCATTAACGTATCCAGTCATGATGTTGTCATCTGACTGTCAATCAAATCCTTCAAACGGCTCCTGTAAATCTGTGTCGTTCGTCGACTCTAAAACAAGTCCTGCAGCCACAAAGTGCTCTGTGCCCCTGTCCTTTGAGGAATGAAGAGTAACATCTGTAACAAAACACCAAAAGACATGGTGATTGACATTCATTAGGCCTGCTGCACAAGTAACATGAATTGATGCGTCCACTGTCTGCACGCGTCTCTGTCCTTCTGCCTTCGCAAAATGACACTGTTCGTCGAACCACACCAGATTTTGGGTTAGAGTTAGTGTATTTCACATGTTTTCAAGTCCATTCGCACATTTGTCACGCCTCTGACATGCGTTAATGATAAATTATAGTGTAATTTCTTGGCATCTTTGTTCTAATTATTGTGATAGGCTCATATTCACATTGGTACGGTGTCCCCGCCACTATTTATTTTGCTGGTACTCCGTACCGGATGGTACCGGCTTACTTTCACCCCTGAGAGGGAGAGGAAGAATGAGAGAGAGACAAAAGAGAGAGAAGAGAAAAGTCAGCGAGTGGTTGACAGAGGGAGGAGTCAGGGAGGAGAAAGGTAGAAATTCAAAAGGAAGAGAGAGAGAGAGTGGGAGGAGTTACAGAAGGAGAGAGAGAGAGAGAGAGAGAGAGAGAGAGAGGGAGAGAGAGAGAGAGAGAGAGAGAAAGTGGGAGGAGTTACAGAAGGAGAGAGAGAGCCAACCAAATCATGAGAAAACAAAAAGATAATTACTTAACACATTGGTAAGAATTAACAAAAAAACAGAGCAAACTAGAATGCTATTTGGCCCTAAACAGAGAGTACACAGCGGCAGAATACCTGACCACTGTGACTGACCCAAAATTAAGGAAAGCTTTGACTATGTACAGACTCAGTGAGCATAGCCTTGCTATTGAGAAAGGCCGCCGTAGGCAGACATGGCTCTCAAGAGAAGACAGGCTATGTGCTCACTGCCCACAAAATGAGGTGGAAACTGAGCTGCACTTCCTAACCCCCTGCCCAATGTATGACCATATTAGAGAGACATATTTCCCTCAGATTACACAGATCCACAAAGAATTCGAAAACAAATCCAATTTGGAAAAACTCCCATATCTACTGGGTGAAATTCCACAGTGTCCCATCACAGCAGCAAGATTTGTGACCTGTTGCCACGAGAAAAGGGCAACCAGTGAAGAACAAACACCACTGTAAATACAACCCATATTTATGCTTATTTATTTTATCTTATGTCCTTTAACCATTTGTACATTGTTAAAACACTGTATATATATATATAATATGACATTTGTAATGTCTTTACTGTTTTGAAACTTCTGTATGTGTAATGTTTACTGTTAATTTTTGTTGTTTTTCACTTTATATATTCACTTTGTATGTTGTCTACCTCACTTGCTTTGGCAATTTTAACAAATGTTTCCCATGCCAATAAAGCCCTTGAATTGAGAGAGAGTGGGAGGAGTTACAGAAGGAGAGAGAGAGAGAGAGAGAGAGAGAGAGAGAAACTGGGGATAAAGAGAGGGAAAGAGAGCAAGAGAGGTGGAAAGATAAATAAAAGAAGTAACCCTGCTGAGTGGCCTTCCCAGATAAGTGTTTCTCAGATGAGGAGAGTCCCCAGCCACATGAGACCACCACTACTGTGTAACTATACTTGCGGGGACTGCTGGTATAGTTAGCAAACAAAAATATTTTGTTAGTCCCCACAAGGTCAAATGCCATTTATAGGGGGCTTAGGGTTAAGGTTAGCATTAGTGTTAGGAGCCAGGGTTAGATTATGGGTTAGGAGCTAGGGTTAGATTAAGGGTTAGGAGCTAGGGTTAGATTATGGGTTAGGAGCTAGGGTTAGATTAAGGGTTAGGAGCTAGGGTTAGATTAAGGGTTAGGAGCTAGGGTTAGATTATGGGTTAGGAGCTAGGGTTAGATTAAGGGTTAGTAGCTAAAGTTAGATTATGGGTTAGGAGCTAGGGTTAGATTAAGGGTTAGTAGCTAAAGTTAGATTAAGGGTTAGGAGCTAGGGTTAGATTAAGGTGTGTGTAGGCTGCAGGGACTGTGAAACTCTCTGCTCTGGGCTGTGCTGTCTCCCATTCCATGTACCAGAATAATGCCATCGGTGAGGACATTCTCACTTTTACTGTTGAGGAGAGGCTACCAAACAAAATACAACCTAGCACTCTGGTACAATGCAACCCACGATCTATTCTGTATTTTACACCCCGAGTTAAATGTAATGTCTGTTGCACATGTTAATGGTTTCCGTTCATACAAAGACTTGTACATTACAAGACATGACTGTCGACCTGGTAGCTACTGAGGTGCCCTCACCAACAGCACACATACAAACATTCTCGTCAAAGGAGCCTGGTTTGATGTCGATGTGTATTTTTTGTATGCCGAACAAGCCCAATATTGTTGTTGTGGGGTGAGGCCAGAGGGACGTGCTGATTTTGGAAGTGGGCTGCTCATTCCATTGTTACACAGAGCAGGCCTTTTCTGAAACGCTCCTCAAATACCAGCCCCTCATATCACACCTAGTCAGCCTGGGATACAAATGCAGGTTGGACTGCAGAATACAGGCTAGGTACTGTTCTGTTTCATCCGTTGTGGGCAGCCTACTGTAGCTGTGTGGAGGAGAAGGTACTGTTCTGTTTCATCCGTTATGGGCAGCCTACTGTAGCTGTGTGGATGAGAAGGTACTGTTCTGTTTCAGCCGTTATGTGCCCCCTACTGTAGCTGTGTGGAGGAGAAGGTACTGTTCTGTTTCAGCCGTTATGTGCCCCCTACTGTAGCTGTGTGGAGGAGAAGGTACTGTTCTGTTTCAGCCATTATGGGCAGCCTACTGTAGCTGTGTGGAGGAGAAGGTACTGTTCTGTTTCAGCCATTATGGGCGGCCTACTGTAGCTGTGTGGAGGAGAAGGTACTGTTCTGTTTCAGCCGTTATGTGCCCCCTACTGTAGCTGTGTGTAGGAGAAGGTACTGTTCTGTTTCAGCTGTTATGGGCAGCCTACTGTAGCTGTGTGGAGGAGAAGGTACTGTTCTGTTTCAGACGTTATGGGCGGCCTACTGTAGCTGTGTGGAGGAGAAGGTACTGTTCTGTTTCAGCCATTATGGGCTGCCTACTGTAGCTGTGTGGAGGAGAAGGTACTGTTCTGTTTCAGCCTTTATGGGCAGCCTACTGTAGCTGTGTGGAGGAGAAGGTACTGTTCTGTTTCAGCCATTATGGGCGGCCTACTGTAGCTGTGTGGAGGAGAAGGTACTGTTCTGTTTCAGCCGTTATGTGCCCCTACTGTAGCTGTGTGGAGGAGAAGGTACTGTTCTGTTTCAGCCGTTATGTGCCCCCTACTGTAGCTGTGTGGAGGAGAAGGTACTGTTCTGTTTCAGCCGTTATGTGCCCCCTACTGTAGCTGTGTGGAGGAGAAGGTACTGTTCTGTTTCAGACGTTATGGGCGGCCTACTGTAGCTGTGTGGAGGAGAAGGTACTGTTCTGTTTCATCCGTTGTGGGCAGCCTACTGTAGCTGTGTGGAGGAGAAGGTACTGTTCTGTTTCATCCGTTATGGGCAGCCTACTGTAGCTGTGTGGATGAGAAGGTACTGTTCTGTTTCAGCCGTTATGTGCCCCCTACTGTAGCTGTGTGGAGGAGAAGGTACTGTTCTGTTTCAGCCATTATGGGCGGCCTACTGTAGCTGTGTGGAGGAGAAGGTACTGTTCTGTTTCAGCCGTTATGTGCCCCCTACTGTAGCTGTGTGTAGGAGAAGGTACTGTTCTGTTTCAGCTGTTATGGGCAGCCTACTGTAGCTGTGTGGAGGAGAAGGTACTGTTCTGTTTCAGCCGTTATGGGCGGCCTACTGTAGCTGTGTGGAGGAGAAGGTACTGTTCTGTTTCAGCCGTTATGTGCCCCCTACTGTATCTGTGTGGAGAAGGTACTGTTCTGTTTCAGCTGTTATGGGCAGCCTACTGTAGCTGTGTGGAGGAGAAGGTACTGTTCTGTTTCAGACGTTATGGGCGGCCTACTGTAGCTGTGTGGAGGAGAAGGTACTGTTCTGTTTCAGCCATTATGGGCTGCCTACTGTAGCTGTGTGGAGGAGAAGGTACTGTTCTGTTTCAGCCTTTATGGGCAGCCTACTGTAGCTGTGTGGAGGAGAAGGTACTGTTCTGTTTCAGCCATTATGGGCGGCCTACTGTAGCTGTGTGGAGGAGAAGGTACTGTTCTGTTTCAGCCGTTATGTGCCCCCTACTGTAGCTGTGTGGAGGAGAAGGTACTGTTCTGTTTCAGCCGTTATGTGCCCCCTACTGTAGCTGTGTGGAGGAGAAGGTACTGTTCTGTTTCAGCCATTATGTGCCCCCTACTGTAGCTGTGTGGAGGAGAAGGTACTGTTCTGTTTCAGCCGTTATGTGCCCCCTACTGTAGCTGTGTGGAGGAGAAGGTACTGTTCTGTTTCAGCCGTTATGTGCCCCCTACTGTAGCTTTGTGGAGGAGAAGGTACTGTTCTGTTTCAGCCGTTATGGGCAGCCTACTGTAGCTGTGTGGAGGAGAAGGTACTGTTCTGTTTCAGCTGTTATGGGCAGCCTACTGTAGCTGTGTGGAGGAGAAGGTACTGTTCTGTTTCAGACGTTATGGGCGGCCTACTGTAGCTGTGTGGAGGAGAAGGTACTGTTCTGTTTCAGCCATTATGGGCAGCCTACTGTAGCTGTGTGGAGGAGAAGGTACTGTTCTGTTTCAGCCATTATGGGCGGCCTACTGTAGCTGTGTGGAGGAGAAGGTACTGTTCTGTTTCAGCCGTTATGTGCCCCCTACTGTAGCTGTGTGGAGGAGAAGGTACTGTTCTGTTTCAGCCGTTATGTGCCCCCTACTGTAGCTGTGTGGAGGAGAAGGTACTGTTCTGTTTCAGCCGTTATGTGCCCCCTACTGTAGCTGTGTGGAGGAGAAGGTACTGTTCTGTTTCAGCCGTTATGTGCCCCCTACTGTAGCTGTGTGGAGGAGAAGGTACTGTTCTGTTTCAGCCATTATGGGCGGCCTACTGTAGCTGTGTGGAGGAGAAGGTACTGTTCTGTTTCAGCCATTATGGGCGGCCTACTGTAGCTGTGTGGAGGAGAAGGTACTGTTCTGTTTCAGCCATTATGGGCTGCCTACTGTAGCTGTGTGGAGGAGAAGGTACTGTTCTGTTTCAGCCATTATGGGCAGCCTACTGTAGCTGTGTGGAGGAGAAGGTACTGTTCTGTTTCAGCCGTTATGTGCCCCCTACTGTAGCTGTGTGGAGGAGAAGGTACTGTTCTGTTTCAGCCGTTATGGGCAGCCTACTGTAGCTGTGTGGAGGAGAAGGTACTGTTCTGTTTCAGCCGTTATGTGCCCCCTACTGTAGCTGTGTGGAGGAGAAGGTACTGTTCTGTTTCAGCCGTTATGGGCAGCCTACTGTAGCTGTGTGGAGGAGAAGGTACTGTTCTGTTTCAGCCGTTATGGGCAGTCTACTGTAGCTGTGTGGAGGAGAAGGTACTGTTCTGTTTCAGCCAGTATGGGCAGCCTACTGTAGCTGTGTGGAGGAGAAGGTACTGTTCTGTTTCAGCCAGTATGGGCAGCCTACTGTAGCTGTGTGGAGGAGAAGGTACTGTTCTGTTTCAGCCAGTATGGGCAGCCTACTGTAGCTGTGTGGAGGAGAAGGTACTGTTCTGTTTCAGACGTTATGTGCAACCTAGCTGTAAGGAGAAGAAGGTGCTTTTATTTCCTTAAATTTCCTTGCATCAACAACCTTTGAAATGTTTGAATCCTTTATGATGTAATGTGATTTGTGGATTCAAATAAAGTATTTAAAATGCGTGTGTTTTTAGCATAGAAATGCACCAGGCAGTAAGATGCCCTGACCCGTCAACAACAAAGAGCTCCATTAAGCCGCTTTCTGCCTTGGAGGAGAAACACTCAGACCTGCTGGAAATAAAACATTATATTATCTATCAGAGGAGCACCATGAAATACTGAGCTTTAGTACAGGAGAACAAAATATTCACACACACACACACGAGCACAGGGCTCTCATTCTGATTAGAAAGCCCCCCTCCAGATAGACGTAGACCTGAGAGAGAGACCTGTTAACCTGGGTCAGCTCTTTTCATTTCTCTATGAACGCAACTGCTACTCCACCGTGCACCCCCCCCCCCACACACACGCACTCACTCTCTCTGGTTAGGAGACTGTACAATAGAGAGGCCATTGACATGTAAAAACGGAAGATTGGAAGAGAAGAAAAGAAAGGAGAGTGGAGAGAAAAAATAAAGGGGAGGGAGTGGAGGAGAAGAAAAGAAAGGAGAGTGGAGGGAAAAAATAAAGGGAGGGAGTGGAGGAGAAGAAAAGAAAGGAGAGTGGAGGGAAAAAATAAAGGGAGGGAGTGGAGGAGAAGAAAAGAAAGGAGAGTGGAGGGAAAAAATAAAGGGAGGGAGTGGAGGAGAAGAAAAGAAAGGAGAGTGGAGGGAAAAAATAAAGGGAGGGAGTGGAGGAGAAGAAAAGAAAGGAGAGTGGAGGGAAAAAATAAAGGGAGGGAGTGGAGGAGAAGAAAAGAAAGGAGAGTGGAGGGAAAAAATAAAGGGGAGGGAGTGGAGGAGAAGAAAAGAAAGGAAAGTGGAGGGAAAAAATAAAGGGGAGGGAGTGGAGGAGAAGAAAAGAAAGGAGAGTGGAGGGAAAAAATAAAGGGAGGGAGTGGAGGAGAAGAAAAGAAAGGAAAGTGGAGGGAAAAAATAAAGGGGAGGGAGTGGAGGAGAAGAAAAGAAAGGAGAGTGGAGGGAAAAAATAAAGGGGAGGGAGTGGAGGAGAAGAAAAGAAAGGAGAGTGGAGGGAAAAAAAAGAAAGAGAGGAGGAGTAAAGGGAGGGAGTGGAGGAGAAGAAAAGAAAGGAGAGTGGAGGGAAAAAATAAAGGGAGGGAGTGGAGGAGAAGAAAAGAAAGGAAAGTGGAGGGAAAAAATAAAGGGGAGGGAGTGGAGGAGAAGAAAAGAAAGGAGAGTGGAGGGAAAAAATAAAGGGGAGGGAGTGGAGGAGAAGAAAAGAAAGGAGAGTGGAGGGAAAAAATAAAGGGGAGGGAGTGGAGGAGAAGAAAAGAAAGGAGAGTGGAGGGAAAAAATAAAGGGGAGGGAGTGGAGGAGAAGAAAAGAAAGGAGAGTGGAGGGAAAAAATAAAGGGGAGGGAGTGGAGGAGAAGAAACGTTTGTACTGAAACTGGTAGAATCTGAGCTGTCATACTAGGAGAAAGGCCCAGGAAATGTAAAACAGGTGGGGTGTGTGTGCACTGTATGCTTGACATAGAGAGAGAGAGAGAGAGAGAGAGAGAGAGAGAGAGTACAGTACAGTGCAGTGAAAGTCAAGTAGAGTACATGAGAAAGACAAAGGGAGAGAAATCCCAGGTCTCTTTAATCAATATGGTGGAAATTAGTCTAATCTAGAAGTAAAAACAGAGCCAGTCACCATCTCCCACTTTAATACACTGGCTAGAGGTAAAAACAGACATGCATAGATAAGGAGAGGATATGGAGAGGGGGAGGGAGAGATATGGAGAGGGGGAGAGAGACAGAAAAGCGATGGAGAAGGGGAGGGAGAGATATGGAGAGGGGGAGAGAGAGAGAAAAGTGATGGAGAGGGGGAGGGAGAGATATGGAGAGGGGGAGGGAGAGATATGGAGAGGGGGAGAGAGAGAAAAGCAATGGTGAGGGGGAGGGAGAGATATGGAGAGGGGGAGGGAGAGATATGGAGAGGGGAGGGAGAGATATGGAGAGGGGAGGGAGAGCTATGGAGAGGGGGGAGGGAGAGCTATGGAGAGGGGGGGGAGAGCTATGGAGAGGGGAGGGAGAGATATGGAGAGGGGGAGGAGAGATATGGAGAGGGGAGGGAGAGATATGGAGAGGGGGAGAGAGAGATATAGAGAGGGGAGGGAGATATGGAGAAGGGGAGGGAGAGATATGGAGAGGGGAGGGAGAGCTATGGAGAGGGTGAGGGAGAGATATGGAGAGGGGAGGGAGAGCTATGGAGAGGGGAGGGAGAGATATGGAGAGGGGAGGGAGAGCTATGGAGAGGGGGAGGAGAGCTATGGAGAGGGGGAGGGAGATATGGAGAGGGGGGGAGGGAGAGATATGGAGAGGGGGAGGGAGAGCTATGGAGAGGGGGAGGGAGAGATATGGAGAGAGGGAGAGCTATGGAGAGGGGGAGGGAGAGATATGGAGAGGGGGAGGGAGAGATAGGGAGATATGGAGGGAGAGCTATGGAGAGGGGGAGGGAGAGCTATGGAGAGGGGGAGGGAAAGATATGGAGAGGGGGAGGGAGAGATATGGAGAGGGGGGAGCTATGGAGAGGGGGAGGGAGAGATATGGAGAGGGGGAGGGAGAGATATGGAGAGGGGGAGGGAGAGATAGGGAGAGGGGGAGGGAGAGATATGGAGAGGGGGAGGGAGAGATATGGAGAGGGGGAGGGAGAGATAGGGAGAGGGGGAGGGAGAGATATGGAGAGGGGGAGGGAGAGATATGGAGAGGGGGAGGGAGAGATATGGAGAGGGGGAGGGAGAGATATGGAGAGGGGGAGGGAGAGATAGGGAGAGGGGGAGGGAGAGATATGGAGAGGGGAGGGAGATATGGAGAGGGGAGGGAGAGATATGGAGAGGGGAGGGAGAGCTATGGAGAGGGGGAGGGAGAGCTATGGAGAGGGGGAGGGAGAGCTATGGAGAGGGGTAGGGAGAGATATGGAGAGGGGAGGGAGAGATATGGAGAGGGGGGAGAGATATGGAGAGGGGGAGAGATATGGAGAGGGGAGGGAGAGATATGGAGAGGGGGAGGGAGCTATGGAGAGGGGGAGGAAGAGATATGGAGAGGGGGAGGGAGAGATATGGAGAGGGGGCTATGGAGGGGGAGGAGAGATAGGGAGAGGGGAGGGAGAGATATGGAGAGGGGGAGGGAGATATGGAGAGGGGAGGGAGAGATATGGAGAGAGGGAGAGATATGGAGAGGGGAGGGAGAGATATGGAGAGAGGGAGAGATATGGAGAGGGGAGGGAGAGATATGGAGAGGGGAGGGAGATATGGAGAGGGGAGGGGAGAGATATGGAGAGGGGAGGGAGAGCTATGGAGAGGGGGAGAGAGAGATATGGAGAGGGGGAGAGAGAGATATGGACAGGGGGAGATGGAGAGGGGGCGGGAGAGAGAGAGATGGAGAGCGAGAGAGGGAGAGAGCAGAGTGGCAGACAGAGTGAGTCACTCATACAGTAGTAGTACATTAAGACAGGAGTGTGGGGTGAAGACTGATTTATAGGCGTGACCCGAGGTTGGCTCTCCTGTAGGAAGAGGGGAATCGTAATGAGGTAAAGTTTGGGTCCAAAGCTGGGTCCGCAAGAACGCGCACACACTCCCAGCCAGCCCCCTCTCTCCCTGTTCTTATCATGTCTACTCTCATGTTCACTCAATGTATCAAAAGCTGCCTCCGCTGCCCTCCAGATTGGCTATAATACAAGAGGGGCAAGAAAACTCATTCCAGGGTAAAAACAATGGCTGTGTGTGTGTGTGTGTGTGTGTGTGTGTGTGTGTGTGTGTGTTCCCTCTAGTCACCACAGTGATTTAGAAGATATTGAACGAGGTGAGGACCAGTCATGGTGTCTGAAGATATGAGAGGAGGAGGAGGATAGGAGAGGAAGAGGAGAGTGCGGACAGCAGATTAAACTGTGATCCTATTACCCTGTACTTCATTTACTGTGGCTAGAGGTCAGCTCAGGTAATCACCATGACTGGCTGGAACATATGATTGATGGTAAATAAATACAATGGAATTGCTCAAATTGCTGGCCTGACCACATCCTGAGAGTTGTCATTGTGTTCTAATAACCACACGAGGGAAAGTATGCCGCCGCAGACACCTTTCATTTCTAGAATGAGGTGCCTGTATAACAGTCACATCGGGGGACTGGCTCATTGTAATGGCAGGAATGGAATGGTATGAAACGCATGGTTTCTCTGTCACAATAGAAACCTAATGAGCCATTCACAAAAGGCACAGAGAGAGCTGTTATAATACCTTTGTTACCTATTCAATTCTAAGGCTGTGGTGTGAGTGAGCGGCTTTCTGTACACTGTTGAGAAGTTATTGGTCTGATGACCTGTTGAGTAACTATCAGACAGAAAGAGCTTTCACACACTGGATGATCATTGGCATATTCTATTCTGATTGTGTTCTGGTATATTCATAGATTTGACCTTTCGTCACAAAGTTGATATGAAGGTTCTCTTGAGGACTGGTTTCAGACTAAACATTCAACTCAATGTATTCTCAATTGGCGCAGATGAAGATTTAAAGTGCATTATAGTGGCTTGGAAACACAATGTTTCAAAAACAATTAGTAGGACAACCTTTTGTCATTATTGTGATGTTGTCAGATTGACTTTAAATGTAGTATAGTGTTAGCTAGCAAGCTAACATTGATTCGACAGCACCGGCTTTTAGCTAGCTAACATTAATGCGATAGCACCGGCTTTTAGCTAGCTACGTTAGCATTGCTAGGTATTTTAGATGAACCTTTCTAGCTAATGGCAACATTTCCATCTGTCTAAAGTAAATTTGACGAGATTATTATGATAAGTGTTTCCTACTAATTATTTGCCTACTTAAGTAATGTCGTCATATTTCCAAGCCATTATGTAATTTAGACTAACAATCTTTAGCCCTCGTTTAGAATGACTGGGGACCACTCGACTTTCGGGAGCCTCTACGGCGGAGAGGTCTTTAGAACCTTCATAATGGTAGCGTGACGCGACCAAGTGATGGAGGTGCGACCCATGAAAAGGTAGTGAGTTTGATCTCTCTATTCACTAACAGAGTCACAGCAGAGACTTGACAAGCCACTCATTAATTGAGTGACACAGACAGCTCTAATGTCTCTGTTCTCTGAGGCTTTGAACACCTCTCAACCTCTGACTCACACCAAAACACACACACACACACACACACACACACACACCAAATGACTGGGATCAGTACTCTATTAGTAGGGCTGGCACAATTACCATATAACAGTATTACCAACGGTTATGGATGAACAAAGTCATGAAAATAAAATAACTGTCATAACCAGGCTTTTCTTGTGGAAGGAAGAGCTGACTGAAGACCGGACGGCCAGGCATTCGTGCGGGTGTGTCCATTTCTGTGGTAACATTGACTCATAACAACGCGATGAAACTTTGTTGCTCCTTGCTCCAACACAAGCAAGGTGTTGGAGCAAACAAGTGTTTGGTTACTTAGGCCAGTGGTTGCCAAACTTTTTCGGTTACGGTACCACCAAGTACATTTTGCCCAGCCCGGAATACCGTTGAAGTACCCCTCATGTGCATTTTACCAGTAGGCCTGGAGTCTCATGAGTCTTCTCAAGTACCCCCTGTGGTTGGGAAACACTGGCGTAGTCAATGCCCCTGCACTGCAGCTGCAGCACACATAGACATATAATGAATAGAACGGGCTTGGAACCTCGAACTCCTGCATTTTGACTGGTAAACTCATAAGTACACTCGCAATGCTGCCTGGTATTGCGATAATATAATTTCCATGGTAATGTAGAATGTTCATTCAAATGATGTGACTCATGCAACAGAATGTATTTTTTGTAATTTCAGTTGAATTTAATCAACAAATCGAAGCACATTATTGATGGGTACACTTCCTGCTTTAATTTCCTGCTTTGCTCCTATGGGTACACTCACAATGGCCGCCAGTCCACCACTTATGACATAATTGACTTGAATGGGGACGTCCATTCTGTTCATTCTATTTCTATGACAGCACATGCAGTCAGGAGCGGGGGAGAGAAGAATATGTATGGAATATTAAAAAAATAAATCAATTAGATTTGAACGGTTATAACAGTGACCATGGTCATTTGGCTGACCAATAACTAACTGGAAGCTCTAACCCTGGATATGACTGGTAAACTCATGGGCACAACCGCAATAGACCCAGTCGGTGTTAGATAGTCACGACCTTGCCCGCCTGTGGGGAAAACCTGTGGTTACCTAGGTTACCCCATTGGCTCATAGCAAAAACTTGACATTTTTCAAACATACATTTTCTTGTCTGCTTGTTTTCATGTACTACAAAAGTACATTTAAGGAAAGTACATGTCTAAACATGATTTTTCAACATTACCTGCTCCCTAGCGTTCTCACGAAAAACATCATTGTAGGGTTTCCCTCATGCCCTTTCCATGACAATGCTTTTCAGTGATAGCTAGCTACCAACTGAAACATTAAGCTAGCCAAGACCAACAACAATCAAACGGACTATACCTCTACAAGTAGTGAGTGGAGTTACAAGTGGACTATATTAATAAGTGTAGTCTAGTTGGACGCCGGGTCCCCACACCGAATACACTTCTCGCAGGCTCCATTTCCCTACATGGGAGCATTGTGAACCATAGGTCGGGATTTTTGACCTGGCTACATGTATATTGAACACAGTAGATTTCAGAATGTTTTGTTATTTCTGTATAACAAAAAACAAATGACGACTATCCTGTAGGTTCACTCCAACCCTGTTCCTGGAGAGCTACCTTCCTGTAGGTTTACACTCCTACCCTGTTCTTGAAGAGCTACCTTCCTGTAAGTTTACACTCCTACCCTGTTCTTGAAGAGCTACCTTCCTGTAGGTTTACACTCCTACCCTGTTCTTGAAGAGCTACCTTCCTGTAGGTTTACACTCCTACCCTGTTCTTGGAGAGTTACCTTCCTGTAGGTTTACACTCCTACCCTGTTCTTGAAGAGCTACCTTCCTGTAGGTTTCCATTCCTACCCTGTTCTTGGAGAGCTACCTTCCTGTAGGTTTACACTCCTACCCTGTTCTTGGAGAGCTACCTTCCTGTAGGTTTACACTCCAACCCTGTTCTTGAAGAGCTACCTTCCTGTAGGTTTACACTCCTACCCTGTTCTTGAAGAGCTACCTTCCTGTAGGTTTACACTCCTACCCTGTTCTTGAAGAGCTACCTTCCTGTAGGTTTTCACTCCTACCCAAATGATGTAGGATTGCCATGGTAATGTGGAATGTCATTCAAATGATGTAGGATTGCCATGGTAATGTGGAATGTCATTCAAATGATGTAGGATTGCCATGGTAATGTGGAATGTTTTTTATTTGATTTATTTCACCTTTATTTAACCAGGTAGGCTATTTGAGAACACAGACAACAACACAGAGTTACACATGGAGTAAACAATAAACAAGCCAATAACACAATAAACAAATCAATGACACAGTAGAAAAAAGAACGTCTATATACAGTGTGCAAAAGGCATGAGGTAGGCAATAATAGGCCCTAGGAGCGAATAGTTACAATTTTGCAGATTAACACTGGAGTGATAAATGAGCAGATGATGATGTGCAAGTAGAGATACTGGTGTGCAAAAGAGCAGAAAAGTAAATAAAATAAAAACAGTATGGGGATGAGGTAGATAGATTGGGTGGGCTATTTACAGATGGACTATGTACAGCTGCAGCGATCAGTTAGCTGCTCAGATAGTTGATGTTTAAAGTTGGTGAGGGAAATAAAAGTCTCCAACTTCAGCGATTTTTGCAATTCGTTCCAGTCACTGGCAGCAGAGAACTGGAAGGAAAGGCGGCCAAATGAGCTGTTGGCTTTAGGGATGATCAGTGAGATACACCTGCTGGAACGTGTGCTACGGGTGGGTGTTGCCATCGTGACCAGTGAACTGAGATAAGGCGGAGCTTTACCTCGCATAGACTTATAGATGACCTGGAGCCAGTGGGTCTGGTGACGAATATGTTACGAGGGCCAGCCGACTAGAGCATACAGGTCGCAGTGGTGGGTGGTATAAGGCGCTTTGGTAACAAAACGGATGGCACTGTGATAGACTGCATCCAGTTTGCTGAGTAGAGTTTTGGAAGCTATTTTGGAGATGACATCACCGAAGTTGAGGATCTGTAGGATAGTCAGTTTTACTAGGGTAAGTTTGGCGGCATGAGTGAAGGAGGCTTTGTTGCGAAATAGAAAGCCGATTCTAGATTTGATTTTTGATTGGAGATGTTTAATATGAGTCTGGAAGGAGAGTTTACAGTCTAGCCAGACACCTAGGTATTTATAGTTGCCCACATATTCTAGGTCGGAACCGTCCAGGGTGGTGATGCTAGTCTGGCGGGCAGGTGCGGGCAGCGAACGTTTGAAAAGCATGCATTTGTGTTTACTAGCATTTAAGAGCAGTTGGAGGCCACGGAAGGAGTGTTGTATGGCATTGAAGCTCGTTTGGAGGTTAATTAGCACAGTGTCCAAGGAAGGGCCAGAAGTATACAGAATGGCGTCGTCTGCGTTGAGGTGGATCAAGGAATCGCCCACAACAAGAAAGACATCATTGATATATACAGAGAAAAGAGTCGGCCCGAGAATTCAACCCTGCCAGAGGTCCGGACAACATGCCCTCTGATTTGACACACTGAACTCTGTCTGCAAAGTAGTTGGTGAAGCAGGTGAGGCAGTCATTATAAAAACCAAGGCTATTGAGTCTGCCGATAAGAATATGGTGATTGACAGAGTCGAAAGCCTTGGCCAGGTCGATGAAGACGGCTGCACAGTACTGTCTTTTATCGATGGCGGTTATGATATCGTTTAGTACCTTGAGATTGGCTGAGGTGCACCCGTGACCAGCTCGGAAGCCGGATTGCACAGCGGAGAAGGTACGGTGGGATTCGAAATGGTCAGTTATCTGTTTTTTAACTTGGCTTTCGAACACTTTAGAAAGGCAGGGCAGGATGGATATAGGTCTGTAACAGTTTAGGTCTAGGGTGTCACCCCTTTGAAGAGGGGGATGCGGCAGCTTTCCAATCTTTAGGGATCTCGGACGATATGAAAGAGAGGTTGAACAGGCTGGTAATAGGGGTTGCAACAATGGTGGCAGATAGTTTTAGAAAGAGAGGGTCCAGATTGTCTAGCCCAGCTGATTTGTATGGGTCCAGGATTTGGGTGAAGGAGAAGCTGGGGAGGCTTGGGCGATTAGCTGCGGGGGTGGCGGAGCTGTTGGCTGGGGTTGGAATAGCCAGGAGGAAGGCATGGCCAGCTGTTGAGAAATGCTTATTGAAATTTTCGATTATCATGGATTTATCAGTGGTGACCGTGTTACCTAGCCTCAGTGCAGTGGGCAGCTGGGAGGAGGTGCTCTTGTCCTCTTTACAGTGTCCCAACATTTTTTGGAGTTAGAGCTACAGGATGCAAATTTCTGCTTGAAAAAGCTAGCCTTAGATTTCCTGACTGACTGCGTGTATTGGTTCCTGACTTCCCTGAACAGTTGCATATTGTGGGGACTATTTGATGCTATTGCAGTCCACCACAGGATGTTTTTGTGCTGGTCAAGGACAGTCAGGTCTGGAGTGAACCAAGGACTATATCTCTTCTTAGTTTTGCATTTTTTGAACGGGGCATGCTTATCTAAGATGGTGAGGAAATTCCTTTTAAAGAATGACCAGGCATCCTCGACTGACGGGATGAGGTCAATATCCTTCCAGGATACCCGGGCCAGGTCGCAGAAGTGTTTTAGGGAGCGTTTGACAGTGATGAGAGGTGGTCATTTGACCGCGGACACATAGCGGATACAGGCAATGAGGCAGCGATCGCTGAGATCCTGATTGAAAAAAGCTGAGGTGTATTTGGAGGGCAAGTTGGTCAAGATAATGTCTATGAGGGTGCCCATGTTAACGGATTTAGGGTTGTACCTGGTGGGTTCCTTGATGATTTGTGTGAGATTGAGGGCATCTAGCTTAGATTGTAGGACTGCCGGGGTCTTAAGCATATCCCAGTTTAGGTCACCTAACAGAACGATGGGGGGCGATCAATTCACATATGGTGTCCAGGGCACAGCTGGGAGCGGAGGGGGGTCGATAGCAGGCGGCAACAGTGAGAGAATTATTTCTGGAGAGGTTCATTTTTAAAATTAGAAGTTCAAACTGTTTGGGTATAGACCTGGAAAGTATGACAGAACTTTGCAGGCTATCTTTACAGTAGATTGCAACTCCTCCCCCAGTTCTATCTTGACGGAAAATGTTGTAGCTGGGTATGGAAATCTCAGAATTGTTGGTTGCCTTCCTAAGCCAGGATTCCTACACAACAAGGACATCAGGGTTGGCAGAGTGTGCTAAAGCAGTGAGTAAAACAAACTTAGGGAGGAGGCTTCTGATGTTGACATGAATGAAACCAAGGCTATTTCGATCACAGAAGTCAACAAATGAGGGTGCCTGGGGACACGCAGGGCCTGGATTTACCTCCACATCACCCGAGGAACAGAGGAGGAGTAGGATGAGGGTACGGCAAAAAGCTATCAAAACTGGTTGCCTAGAGCGTTGTGGACAAAGAATAAAAGGAGCAGATTTCTTGGCATGGTAGAATAGAGTCAGGGCATAATGTGCAGACAGGGGTATGGTGGGGTGCGGTTACAGCGGAGGTAAGCCCAGGCACTGAGTGATAAGAGAGGTTGTAACTCTGGATAAGCTGGTTATAATGGGTGAGGTCACTGCATGTGTGGGAGGTGGGACAAAGGAGGTATCAGAGGTATAATGAGTGGAACTAGGGGCTTCATTGTAAACTAAAACAATAATAACTAACCTAAACAACAGTATACAAGGCATATTGACATATGAGAGAGACATACAGCGAGGCATAAAGTAATTACAGGTGTTGATTTGGAGAGCTAACTAAGACAACAACAGTTAAAATGGTGATGACTGGGCAGAGAGGGTCGGTTAACTACACACAGAGCCTGAGTTCGCAGCTGGGGCCGACAGATAAACAAAAATATATATAAAAAAGAAATAAACAAAAATAAAAAAAATGAACAGAATGGAGTACCGTGATTAATGGACAGTCCAACAGGCATCAGCTATGTAGCCAAGTGATCATAGGGTCCAGGGGACAGCAATATACGGGACAGGGAAGCCACAGAGTAGTCGCTACTACGCTATCACGCGGTCGACGCGGCGTTTAAAGTTAGTGGCCCAAATGATGTTGGATTGCCATGGTAATGTGGAATGTTCTATCAACTGATGTTTGATTGCCATGGTAATGTAGAATGTTCATTCAAATTATGCGAAGTCAAGTGGAGTAGACCACCACAGCCATGATAAAAATATCATAACACATGGATTTGAGTGCATTATTGCTTTTATACAATGGGTTACCAGCATAAAAAAATAATCCCAAAACCTACATATTTCTGCAAAACGTGATGCTTCATTCACGAACACTGTTGTCACGTGAAATTTTAGGCATTCTCTGGTCGTTAGTTCTATTTGTATTGACTGCCATGTAAAGCAAAACTACCCAAGCGCTGATTGATAGTTCCAGTAGTTCAAGCAGTTTCTAAGAACGCCGTCCATGGTTCTGCAAAAAGCCCATATCTATGCATATTAATAGACTACCTCTAATGTAATGTAAGTTACCTCATAGCAATGAATTAACATCATGTATTATTTCCCTGAAACATTGCAGCAAAGGCATGGATACATCAGATTAGAACAGAAACCACAAGGACATATTTTTCCCAAATGGTCACAGCATCAACAGCTATTTATTTATGATACACATTGAATTGCACATTTCTGTTTAGTGTGCAATTAGTGAAGTGGCTGTCTAACGCTGGGGTCTCAAGTGCAGCTGGGTGCCGCTTCTCAGGAACAACTGCGTTGTTGTCGCACCCAGCTGTTTTCAGTGGGCGGCTTCCAATAACTCCTTAGAGAGCTTTCAGCAATGTGTCACTCATTATCTCTCCGGTCTCCAGACCTGCTGGATAGTAGTCGCCCTGATGTAATGGTTGGTATTCCTATGTGTGTGTGCATGAGAAATGTTCATTCTATTAATATACTGGAAAGCAGCCTAGTTATTTGAAGAAAACATTTTAACCTTGCACAGACTGGGCAGCATGGATGAAAAGGTGTCCCATTGGAGCCATGGTATACCACACGTTATCATCGTTGGCGAGCTTTCGTCCGGGGTGGAGATAAAAGGCTGGGGAATGTTCAGGTAATTTAGAGATGCTTTTCCAGCAATGCCACAGGGCAGAGCTTGTTCCCTAGGTCCTCACAGCCTACATGCAGCCGTGACGATTCTCGCTCTCTCTCTTTCCATTGGATTTTGGGGTTCCTTGGTTTGTTTATCGAAACTGTGTTGCGTATCTCGAACCATTCTTGTCCTCTTTTATTACGAATGAGTCTGGCTTCAGTTTGTGAACTCGGAGAGTATTTTTAGATCCTACTGTGTTATATCTGGGTGGTGGCTGGTTCTGTCCCTGCCCTCCCATCTAAGATGTTTTATGACACCAGCAAAGACATTGTTTAGGTTCAGGAACTCAGTTTCTCTCATCAGGCACCAAGACCGGCTCAGTGGAGGCTCATTTACAGTGCCTTCAGAAAGTATTCACATCCCTTGACTTTGTCCACATTTTGTTGTGCTACAGCCTGAATTTAACATGGATTAAGGAGATGCCGGGTCACTGGCCTACACACAATACCCCATCATGTCAAAGTGGAATTATGTTTTTAGAAATGTTAACAAATTAAATAAAAATGAAAAGCTGAAATGTCTCGAGTCAAAAAGTATTCAACCCCTTTGTTATGACAAGCCTAAATCAGTTCAGGCGTAAACAGCTGCTTAACAAGGCTAAATCAGTTCAGGAGTAAACAGCTGCTTAACAAGGCTAAATCAGTTCAGGAGTAAACAGCTGCTTAACAAGGCTAAATCAGTTCAGGAGTAAACAGCTGCTTAACAAGGCTAAATCAGTTCAGGAGTAAACAGCTGCTTAACAAGTCTAAATCAGTTCAGGAGTAAACAGCTGCTTAACATGTCTAAATCAGTTCAGGAGTAAACAGCTGCTTAACAAGTCTAAATCAGTTCAGGAGTAAACAGCTGCTTAACATGTCTAAATCAGTTCAGGAGTAAACAGCTGCTTAACAAGTCTAAATCAGTTCAGGAGTAAACAGCTGCTTAACAAGGCTAAATCAGTTCAGGAGTAAACAGCTGCTTAACAAGGCTAAATCAGTTCAGGAGTAAACAGCTGCTTAACAAGGCTAAATCAGTTCAGGAGTAAACAGCTGCTTAACAAGTCTAAATCAGTTCAGGAGTAAACAGCTGCTTAACAAGTCTAGATCAGTTCAGGAGTAAACAGCTGCTTAACAAGGCTAAATCAGTTCAGGAGTAAACAGCTGCTTAACAAGGCTAAATCAGTTCAGGAGTAAACAGCTGCTTAACAAGGCTAAATCAGTTCAGGAGTAAACAGCTGCTTAACAAGGCTAAATCAGTTCAGGAGTAAACAGCTGCTTAACAAGGCTAAATCAGTTCAAATCAAATCAAATCAAATCAAATTGTATTTGTCACATACACATGGTTAGCAGATGTTAATGTGAGTGTAGCGAAATGCTTGTGCTTCTAGTTCCGACAATGCAGTGATAATCAACAAGTAATCTAACTAACAATTCCAAAACTACTGTCTTATACACAGTGTAAGGGGATAAGGAATATGTACATAAGGATATATGAATGAGTGATGGTACAGAGCAGCATACAGTAGATGGTATCGAGTACAGTATATACATATGAGATGAGTGTGTAGACAAAGTAAACAAAGTGGCATAGTTAAAGTGGCTAGTGATACATGTATTACATAAGGATGCAGTCGATGATGTAGAGTACAGTATATACATATGCATATGAGATGAATAATGTAGGGTAAGTAACATTATATAAGGTAGCATTGTTTAAAGTGGCTAGTTCAGGAGTAAACAGCTGCTTAACAAGTCTAAATCAGTTCAGGAGTAAACAGATGCTTAACATGTCTAAATCAGTTCAGGAGTAAACAGCTGCTTAACAAGGCTAAATCAGTTCAGGAGTAAACAGCTGCTTAACAAGGCTAAATCAGTTCAGGAGTAAACAGCTGCTTAACAAGTCTAAATCAGTTGAGGAGTAAACAGCTGCTTAACATGTCTAAATCAGTTCAGGAGTAAACAGCTGCTTAACAAGGCTAAATCAGTTCAGGAGTAAACAGCTGCTTAACATGTCTAAATCAGTTCAGGAGTAAACAGCTGCTTAACATGTCTAAATCAGTTCAGGAGTAAACAGCTGCTTAACAAGTCTAAATCAGTTGAGGAGTAAACAGCTGCTTAACATGTCTAAATCAGTTCAGGAGTAAACAGCTGCTTAACAAGTCTAAATCAGTTGAGGAGTAAACAGCTGCTTAACATGTCTAAATCAGTTCAGGAGTAAACAGCTGCTTAACAAGGCTAAATCAGTTCAGGAGTAAACAGTTGCTTAACAAGGCTAAATCAGTTCAGGAGTAAACAGATGCTTAACATGTCTAAATCAGTTCAGGAGTAAACAGCTGCTTAACATGTCTAAATCAGTTCAGGAGTAAACAGCTGCTTAACAAGTCTAAATCAGTTCAGGAGTAAACAGCTGCTTAACAAGGCTAAATCAGTTCAGGAGTAAACAGCTGCTTAACATGTCTAAATCAGTTCAGGAGTAAACAGCTGCTTAACAAGGCTAAATCAGTTCAGGAGTAAACAGCTGCTTAACAAGGCTAAATCAGTTCAGGAGTAAACAGTTGCTTAACAAGGCTAAATCAGTTCAGGAGTAAACAGATGCTTAACATGTCTAAATCAGTTCAGGAGTAAACAGCTGCTTAACAAGGCTAAATCAGTTCAGGAGTAAACAGCTGCTTAACAAGGCTAAATCAGTTCAGGAGTAAACAGCTGCTTAACAAGTCTAGATCAGTTCAGGAGTAAACAGCTGCTTAACATGTCTAAATCAGTTCAGGAGTAAACAGTTGCTTAACAAGGCTAAATCAGTTCAGGAGTAAACAGCTGCTTAACATGTCTAAATCAGTTCAGGAGTAAACAGTTGCTTAACAAGGCTAAATCAGTTCAGGAGTAAACAGATGCTTAACATGTCTAAATCAGTTCAGGAGTAAACAGCTGCTTAACATGTCTAAATCAGTTCAGGAGTAAACAGCTGCTTAACAAGTCTAAATCAGTTCAGGAGTAAACAGCTGCTTAACAAGGCTAAATCAGTTCAGGAGTAAACAGCTGCTTAACATGTCTAAATCAGTTCAGGAGTAAACAGCTGCTTAACAAGGCTAAATCAGTTCAGGAGTAAACAGCTGCTTAACAAGGCTAAATCAGTTCAGGAGTAAACAGTTGCTTAACAAGGCTAAATCAGTTCAGGAGTAAACAGATGCTTAACATGTCTAAATCAGTTCAGGAGTAAACAGCTGCTTAACAAGGCTAAATCAGTTCAGGAGTAAACAGCTGCTTAACAAGGCTAAATCAGTTCAGGAGTAAACAGCTGCTTAACAAGTCTAGATCAGTTCAGGAGTAAACAGCTGCTTAACATGTCTAAATCAGTTCAGGAGTAAACAGTTGCTTAACAAGGCTAAATCAGTTCAGGAGTAAACAGCTGCTTAACAAGGCTAAATCAGTTCAGGAGTAAACAGCTGCTTAACAAGTCTAGATCAGTTCAGGAGTAAACAGCTGCTTAACATGTCTAAATCAGTTCAGGAGTAAACAGTTGCTTAACAAGGCTAAATCAGTTCAGGAGTAAACAGCTGCTTAACATGTCTAAATCAGTTCAGGAGTAAACAGCTGCTTAACAAGTCTAAATCAGTTGAGGAGTAAACAGCTGCTTAACATGTCTAAATCAGTTCAGGAGTAAACAGCTGCTTAACAAGTCTAAATCAGTTGAGGAGTAAACAGCTGCTTAACATGTCTAAATCAGTTGAGGAGTAAACAGCTGCTTAACATGTCTAAATCAGTTGAGGAGTAAACAGCTGCTTAACATGTCTAAATCAGTTCAGGAGTAAACAGCTGCTTAACATGTCTAAATCAGTTCAGGAGTAAACAGCTGCTTAACATGTCTAAATCAGTTCAGGAGTAAACAGCTGCTTAACAAGTCTAAATCAGTTCAGGAGTAAACAGCTGCTTAACATGTCTAAATCAGTTCAGGAGTAAACAGCTGCTTAACATGTCTAAATCAGTTGAGGAGTAAACAGCTGCTTAACATGTCTAAATCAGTTCAGGAGTAAACAGCTGCTTAACATGTCTAAATCAGTTCAGGAGTAAACAGCTGCTTAACATGTCTAAATCAGTTCAGGAGTAAACAGCTGCTTAACATGTCTAAATCAGTTCAGGAGTAAACAGCTGCTTAACATGTCTAAATCAGTTCAGGAGTAAACAGCTGCTTAACATGTCTAAATCAGTTCAGGAGTAAACAGCTGCTTAACATGTCTAAATCAGTTCAGGAGTAAACAGCTGCTTAACATGTCATAATAAGTTGTATGGACTCACTTCTTGTGCAATAATAGTGATTACCATGATTTGTTTGACTACCTCATCTCTGTACCCCAAAATAAAATTGAGCAGTGAATTTCAAACACAGATTCAACCACAAAGACCAGGAAGGTGTTCCAATGCCTCACAAAGAAGGGCACCTATTGGTAGATAGATAAAAATAAACACATCTGACATTGAATATCACTTTGAGCATGGTGAAGTTAATTTAGTTATTTGACCTTTATTTATACAAGCTTCTTCTCATTGAGATAACATCTCTTTTCCAAGAGAGACCTGGTCCAATAGCAGCAGGGGGAACAACGTTTCAGACAAAACAACTTACATACACTAACACAACATTAAACAACACTATTAACACACATACAGTACAACAATGACATATTACATTAAAAACACAAACATCTTGACTAAAAACAGCTGGTCGTAAAACAATTACACTCTAATTACACTTTGGATGGTGTATCAATACACCCAGTCACCACAAAGATACAGGCGGATGAAGGAAACTCAGGGATTTCACCATGAGGCCAATGGTGACTTTAAAACAGTTACAGAGTTCAATGGCTGTGACAGGAGAAAACTGAGGATGGATGAACATCATTGTATTTACTCCACAATACCAACTTAAATTACAGTGAAAAGAAGGAAGCCTGTACAGAACAAAACATATTCCAAAATATGCATCCTGTTTGCTATAAGGCACTAAAGTCAAACTGCAAATCATGTGGCAAATAAATTAACTTTATGTCCTGAATACAAAGCATTATGTTTGGGGCAAATCCAACAACACATGACTGAGTACCCCTCTTCATATTTTCAAGCATGGTGGTGGCTGCATCATGTTTTGGGTGTGCTTGATTTCGGCAAGAACTAGGGAGTTTTTTGAGGGGATAAAAAGAAACGGAATAGAGCTAAGAACATTGGAAAATCTTAGAGGAAAATCTGGATTAGTCTGCTTTCAGGACGATGGTAGCTCTTCCGGAACAGGGTTGGAGTGAGAACCTACAGGAAGGTAGCTCTCCCGGAACAGGGTTGGAGTTAAAACCTACAGGAAGGTAGCTCTCCAGGAACAGGGTTGGAGTATCAACCTACAGGAAGGTAGCTCTCCCGGAACAGGGTTGGAGTTAAAACCTACAGGAAGGTAGCTCTCCCGGAACAGGGTTGGAGTTAAAACCAACAGGAAGGTAGCTCTCCCTGAACAGGGTTGGAGTTAAAACCTACAGGACGGTAGCTCTCCCGGAACAGGGTTGGAGTTAAAACCTACAGAAGGTAGCTCTCCAGGAACAGGGTTGGAGTATCAACCTACAGGAAGGTAGCTCTCCAGGAACAGGGTTGGAGTTAAAACCTATAGGAAGGTAGCTCTCCAGGAACAGGGTTGGAGTTAAAACCTACAGGAAGGTAGCTCTCCAGGAACAGGGTTGGAGTATAAACCTACAGGAAGGTAGCTCTCCCTGAACAGGGTTGGAGTTAAAACCTACAGGAAGGTAGCTCTCCCGGAACAGGGTTGGAGTTAAAACCTACAGGAAAGTAGCTCTCCAGGAACAGGGTTGGAGTATCAACCTACAGGAAGGTAGCTCTCCAGGAACAGGGTTGGAGTTAAAACCTATAGGAAGGTAGCTCTCCAGGAACAGGGTTGGAGTTAAAACCTACAGGAAGGTAGCTCTCCAGGAACAGGGTTGGAGTATAAACCTACAGGAAGGTAGCTCTCCCTGAACAGGGTTGGAGTTAAAACCTACAGGAAGGTAGCTCTCCCGGAACAGGGTTGGAGTTAAAACCTACAGGAAGGTAGCTCTCCAGGAACAGGGTTGGAGTTCAAACCTATAGGAAGGTAGCTCTCCAGGAACAGGGTTGGAGTTAAAACCTACAGGAAGATAGCTCTCCCGGAACAGGGTTGGAGTTAAAACCTACAGGAAGATAGCTCTCCCGGAACAGGGTTGGAGTTAAAACCTACAGGAAGGTAGCTCTCCCGGAACAGGGTTGGAGTTAAAACCTACAGGACGGTAGCTCTCCCGGAACAGGGTTGGAGTTAAAACCTACAGGACGGTAGCTCTCCCGGAACAGGGTTGGAGTTAAAACCTACAGGAAGATAGCTCTCCCGGAACAGGGTTGGTGTTAAAACCAACAGGACGGTAGCTCTCCCGGAACAGGGTTGGAGTTAAAACCTACAGGAAGGTAGCTCTCCCGGAACAGGGTTGGAGTTAAAACCTACAGGAAGGTAGCTCTCCAGGAACAGGGTTGGAGTATCAACCTACAGGAAGGTAGCTCTCCAGGAACAGGGTTGGAGTATCAACCTACAGGAAGGTAGCTCTCCAGGAACAGGGTTGGAGTTAAAACCTATAGGAAGGTAGCTCTCCAGGAACAGGGTTGGAGTTAAAACCTACAGAAAGGTATCTCTCCAGGAACAGGGTTGGAGTATAAACCTACAGGAAGGTAGCTCCCCAGGAACAGGGTTGGAGTATAAACCTACAGGAAGGTAGCTCTCCCGGAACAGGGTTGGAGTTAAAACCTACAGGACGGTAGCTCTCCAGGAACAGGGTTGGAGTATAAACCTACAGGAAGGTAGCTCTCCAGGAACAGGGTTGGAGTTAAAACCTACAGGAAGGTAGCTCTCCAGGAACAGGGTTGGAGTTAAAACCTATAGGAAGGTAGCTCTCCAGGAACAGGGTTGGAGTTAAAACCTACAGAAAGGTATCTCTCCAGGAACAGGGTTGGAGTATAAACCTACAGGAAGGTAGCTCCCCAGGAACAGGGTTGGAGTATAAACCTACAGGACGGTAGCTCTCCAGGAACAGGGTTGGAGTATAAACCTACAGGAAGGCAGCTCTCCAGGAACAGGGTTGGAGTATAAACCTATAGGACGGTAGCTCTCCAGGAACAGGGTTGGAGTTAAAACCTACAGGAAGGTAGCTCTCCAGGAACAAGGATGGAGTGAAAACCTACAGGACGGTAGCTCTCCAGGAACAAGGTTGGAGAGCCCTGCTGTAGGTCAGGTAACTGTTGCATGTAATATTTGCTTTGTGGACATTACCAAACAGATGTTGCTTTCCGGTTTTAACTGTGATGAATGCAACTATTGTTGTAGGTAGGATAGATAGAATTGTTTTGTCCCTGAAAACGTAGGCCTAATCAATAGAGGAGCTTTGTCAGGGTCTGAACGTGCAGCTTGGAGAACATAGCGCACCGGTCATTTCATCCTTTTTTTTCTAGCAACAAGATGATCTGCAGTACAGGTCTACGTCTACTGTTTCCAAAAGAGCAATAGAAAAATATCTGAAATAACATTACCTATAGCCTACCGGATAACGCAAAGACACAATGTATGAAATGAATTTATGGGGAAAGTCTGAAGGGGAGAGAGACAGCTGCAGTGTTGATGAAGACAACATCCAAAACCATTAAAACATAAACCATCCACCGTTGATTCATTTGAGCGAAGCAGGTGGTCACATGTTAACACCACATTTAAATGTGCGTCCAGTCTGCACTTCCCTTGCTTTACATTCAATAGGTGGAACACTGGAGCGGAGTTTGAATAACGCAGGAATTGTGTTCGGCGGAGAAATGATGACGTTGCTCACGAAATGTGGTCAGACTGGCCTGATTGCATTTACACTGAGCTGAGATAGGAACACAAAAAGAGTTTACATTCCCATCACTATGAGACCTGGCATTAACTTCTTATGGCTGGGGGGCAGTATTGAGTAGCTTGGATGAATAAGTTGCCCAACGTAAACGGCCTGCTCCTCAGTCTCAGTTGCTAATATATGCATATTATTATTATTATTGGATAGAAAACACTCTAACGTTTCTAAAACTGTTTGAATGATGTCTGTGAGTATAACAGAACTCATATGTCAGGCAAAATCCTGAGGAGAAATCAAAACAGGAAGTGAGAAATCTGAGCTTTGTATATATTCACCAGAGTCCCCAATGAAATCCCCTTGATATAGTAATGATCTTGCATTGCCTAGGGGTTCCACTAGATGTAAACCATCCATAGAAATTTTAATGAGACTTCTACGGTGTTGTGGGATTGAATGAGAGCAGAATCTATCAGGAGTCTGGCAGTCAGCCATTTTCTGATCACGCTTATTCATTTACATTTACATTTAAGTCATTTAGCAGACGCTCTTATCCAGAGCGACTTCCTCATGGTATCCACTTTGCATTCCATTATTCATGAAGACACGAAGGAATACTCCGGTTGGAACTTTATTGAAGCTATATGTTAAAAACATCCTAATGATTGATTCTGTACTTAGTTTGAAATGTTTCTTCGACCTGTAATATAACTTTTTGAAGTTTTTGTCTGTTGTAACGCTGACCAGAATGATCGTTTGGATATGTATACCAAACTCGCTAACAAAAGAAGGTATTTGGACATAAATAACGGACATTATCGAACAAAACAAACATTTATTGTGGACCTGGGATTCCTGGAGTGCTTTCTGATATAGATCATCAAAGGTAAGGGAATATTTATCATGTAATTTCTTGTTTATGTTGACGCCATCATTGCGGCTATTGTGATGTTTACTTCTGAGCGCCGTTGAACCCATTGCATGGGTTTCTTTTTCCGTAAAGTAAAAAAAAAAATCTGACACAGCGGTTGCATTAAGGAGAGGTATGTCTATAATTCCATGTGTATAACTTGTATTATCATCTACATTTATGATGAGTATTTCTGTTGAATGATGTGGCTATGCAAAATCACTGGATGTTTTTGGAACTAATGAATATAACGCGCCAATGTAAACTCATATTTTGATAAATATTAACTTTATCAAACAAAACGTACATGTATTGTGTAACATGAAGTCCTATGAGTGTTATCTGATGAAGATCATCAAAGGTTAGTGATTAATTTTATCACTATTTGTGTTTTTTGTGACTGGCTGGAAAATCTTTTGCTGAAAAAATGGCTGTTTTTCTGTGGGGACTTCACTTACTTCACTTTTCTATATTTGTGGTGCTTTTGCTGTAAATCATATTTGAAATCGGACACTGTGGTGGAATTAACAACAAGATTAGCTTTAAAATGGTATGAGATACATGTATGTTTGAGGAATTTTAATTATGAGATTTATGATGTTTTGAAATTGGCGCCCTGCACTTTCACTGGCTGTTGTCATATCACTCCCGTTAACGGGATTGCAGCCATAAGAAGTTTAACATGCTTTCTTCTTGTTATGTGAATACAAATGCACATACAGTTTGCATATTTAATACAAGGTGTAAATGGGGTCACATATAATCACGCACACAAACAATGCAGATGACAGATCTTACATTTTTACATTTACATTTACGCTCTTATCCAGAGCGACTTACAAATTGGTGCATTACCTTATGACATCCAGTGGAACAGCCACTTTACAATAGTGCATCTAAATCTTTTAGGGGGGTGAGAAGGATTACTTATCCTATCCTAGGTATTCCTTAAAGAGGTGGGGTTTCAGGTGTCTCCGGAAGGTGGTGATTGACTCCGCTGTCCTGGCGTCGTGAGGGAGTTTGTTCCACCATTGGGGGCCAGAGCAGCGAACAGTTTTGACTGGGCTGAGCGGGAACTGTACTTCCTCAGTGGTAGGGAGGCGAGCAGGCCAGAGGTGGATGAACGCAGTGCCCTTGTTTGGGTGTAGGGCCTGATCAGAGCCTGGAGGT
>NC_068428.1:28027302-28032302 GCF_023373465.1 Oncorhynchus keta
GAGAGAGAGCGAGAGAGAGAGATGGGAAGAGAGAGCGAGAGAGAGAGAGAGAGAGCGAGAGAGAGAGAGCGAGAGATGGGAAGAGAGAGCGAAAGAGCGAGAGAGAGAGAAAGCGAGAGATGGGAAGAGAGAGCGAGAGAGAGCGAGAGATGGGAAGAGAGAGCGAGAGATGGGAAGAGAGAGCGAGAGATGGGAAGAGAGAGCGAGAGAGAGCGAGAGATGGGAAGAGAGAGCGAGAGATGGGAAGAGAGAGCGAGAGAGAGCGAGAGATGGGAAGAGAGAGAGAGAGCGAGAGAGAGAGAGCGAGAGAGAGAGATGGGAAGAGAGAGCGAGAGAGAGAGCGAGAGATGGGAAGAGAGAGAGAGAGCGAGAGAGAGAGATGGGAAGAGAGAGAGCGAGAGATGGGAAGAGAGAGCGAGAGATGGGAAGAGAAAGCGAGAGAGAGAGAGCGAGAGAGAGAGATGGGAAGAGAGAGCGAGAGAGAGAGCTCGAAAGAGAGAGAGATGGGAAGAGAGAGCGAGAGAGAGAGCGAGAGAGAGAGATGGGAAGAGAGAGCGAGAGAGAGAGAGAGAGAGAGCGAGAGATGGGAAGAGAGAGCGAGAGAGAGAGAGAGAGAGTTCCGGAGTTCCAAATTGAGCAGCTGCTGAAAAATGAGCTCCTGTATATATTGAGATTTAAATGTTTTTTTAGAGTGAAGTACATCGAAAAAATCAAGAGAAAACTGCAAGACTCAATAGAAGACAAAACAAGGAACAAACCAAAAAGACAGGCTTTTGAAAAAGTAACTATTTTTCATAAAATTGTACATTTATCTTAGCTAGCTGAATTGCTAGCTGAATTGTTTACTTGTTGCTAAGCAGTTGCTAGGGACTCTCCTGGAAGAAGCTAGCTAGCTTACAAAGAATAACAACAAAAAATATCTAGATAACCTCATAGTCCGCCCCATCCCGCATGCGGTCGCGTTACTACAGCCTCAAGCTCATTACCATAACGCAACGTTAGCGATTTCTAAAAATCGCAAATGAAATGAAATAAATATGCCTGCTCTCAAGCTTATCCTTTTCTTAACAATCCTGTCGTCTCAGATTTTCAAAATATGCTTTAGAACCAGAGAAAATCAATAATTTGTGTAAGAGTGGTGATAGCTAGCTTAGCATTTAGCGTTAGCATTTAGCACGCAACATATTCACAAAAACCAGCAAAGGGATCAAATAAAATAATTTACCTTTGAAGAACTTCAGATGTTTCAATGAGGAGACTCTCAGTTACATAGCAGATGTCCAGTTTTTCCTGAAAGATTATTGTGTAGGACACATCGTTCCGTTTGTTACTATGCATTTGGCTACCGAAACTAACCGAAAATTCAGTCACCTACACGTCAAACTTTTCTCCGAATTAACTCCATAATATCGACTGAAACATGGAAAACGTTGTTTGAATCAATCCTCAAGGTGTTTTGTCATATATCTCTTCATTGAAATGGCAGTCCTAGAAGCCTTCTTTGTTCTCTGATTCGGATGGAAAAATACTGGTAGCTGACTTTTGCGCACCAATTTCCACGCAGACACCGTGTGGGACACTTGGCAATTGTAGTCTCTTATGGTCAATCTTCCAATGATATGCCTACAAATACGTCACAATGCTGCAGACACCTTGGGGAAACGCTAGAAAGTGTCCGTTCATTCCTGTCGCATTCACAGCCATATAAGGCGATCATGGAAAACATACCTTCAGAAATCCTGTTCATTTCCTGGTCGCTCAAACATCTTGGTTTTGCCTGAAGCTTTTGTTATAAGGCACTCACAGTGAAAATCTTTGCAGTTCTGGAAACGTAAGAGTGTCTTCTTTCCAAAACTATCAATTCCAAGCATAGTCGAGCATCTTTTCGTGACAAAATATTGCGCTTAAAATGGGCACGTCTTTTTATCCAAAAATGAAATAATGCCCCTAGAGGACTAACAGGTTAACAGAAGAAAGGAAGACAAAATAAGGACAGAAGAAAAAGGAAAAGAAAAAGGACAACAAAGTGAAACCTCTAAAGAAACAAGAGACCATAATACAAGAAACAGCACTATAGAGAGATAGAGAGAGAGAGAGAGACAGAGCGCTGAGGTCAGGATCAGATCAGCTCCTGCATTTTTCAGCATTTTCTTTAAAAAAAAGATAGATTAAGAGTTAGATAAACTTGGATTTTTTTGTCTGGAACACATACTGGATTCTACCCTCTACAACATAACCCCTACTTCAAATCAAAGCTTAAAACCTACAACCTGATTTTGGACGGAATTACGGAATCACCTGGAAGGTTCACAACTACCAAGGATTTTTACTCTATACAGCAAATTCTCTGGAAAACAACAGAAACCTGAAAACACCATCCAACCTGGAACTGAGTGAGTAATGTTTAGTCTGAAACTATATCTTATTTCCAAAAGCCAAGAAGAAAAATACACAACATTACTTTAAAAGGACTGAATTCTAACATAATTCTGCCAAGCTTGATACAGCTTCAACTAGCACTGATGTGTCAAGTGAGAGGTGTCAAAGCCCATTAGCCCAACAATGGCAGGAGAGTCACACAGTCTACCCCAACCAAATGGAGAGGCCTTAGAAGCTCCCTCCCGCTGTTCAGAGGCAATTAAAATACTGTACCCTTTGCATGTAAAGAATGAGAAGTCAAGAAAAGATTACAAAATGAAGCTCCTTATGGAAAATCAAGAGACACTTTTTGCTGACTATTACAAAAATGGGAACATCAGCAACCTTATCTTCCACACAAACCATCCCCTGGCATGGCACAGTGCTATATTAGCACACTACCCCTCTGTTAAGAGAACCGGGGTTAACGAGGGGTGGAAACTCAGAATACTTGATAACGAGGACTCTGAGTCAAGTAATATAAATATCTATAAGTCCGGAACAGTGATGGTACAGAGTAACCCCAAACAGTTTCAGCTGGACTTTCACCTAATCAAAGAATTAGCCCAACAGGAGAAGCTCTCCCTTGATAAAGATACCCCCACCCCGAGCGGGTCAAACCAGACCTCTTCATTATGTAACACCACAGACGAGCAACCCCCAGCGGAGAGTCAACCTCCCAGCACAGACTACCACTCCCTCATTGAAATGAAGGACAAATTCACCCAGCTGGAGGTAAGACAGGTGGAACTGGAACAGCAGGTGATTACACTTCAGTCAGCACAGACCCAAACAACAGTCCAGCACAACAACACCCCCTTAACCAGACCCGGAGAGCTGGAGGTAGACAGAGACATATCTGCACTCTGGACTGTGGTGAGACAACTTCAACAGGAGAAAGAGCAGAATCAGGAGAAGAACAGAGCATTAGAGGAGAGGATCAGACTGCTGGTGGAGGAGAGGTTGAGGGGGATGGAGAGGGTGAGGGGGACGGAGGAGAGGTTGAGGGGGACGGCGTGTGACAGAGAACAACCCACTAGAGAGGTGGCCACCCCCACAGAGAAGCCAGCAGAACAGCCCACCCCAGCACCTGACAAAAGTTTCGACACCACAGCAGAACAGTCCACACCAGACCCTGACCATAGAGTCGACACAACAGCAGAACAGACAAATGAAGAACCACAAGCCCAGCGGCTCTCACCCCCTCTGAGAACCCCCCTGTCAGCCACCCTGATAGCCCTTCTGACAACCCCCTCACACCCACTGAGGACAAACACAAGACACAAATTGTACTACTTATGGACTCAAATGGGAAATATATAGAAGAAAAAAAAACTTTTTCCCAAACATAGTGTGTCTAAACTCTGGTGTCCAAACACCCAGCGTGCCCTCGACCTTCTGTCTGAGGACCAACTAGGTTCACCCAGCCACATAATAATACACACAGGCACAAACGACCTGAGAGCACAGCAGGAAAGGGTGGCAACAGCACTGAAGGGAGTGATTGAAAAGGCTTCTTCTACTTTCCCCAACGCACAAGTGGTTATCTCCACCCTGCTACCACAAAAAGACTTCCACCCTGCCACAATACAGCGGGTAAACGCAAGTATTTCCCGTGACTGTGCCTCAAAACCAAATGTTTTCCTGGCCCACCACTCCACCCTGGACTTGAACAGCCTCTATGACCAGGTCCACCTCTGCAAGGCAGCAGTGCCCACCTTTGCCAGGACTCTAAAGGACATCGCTCTCAAACGTATCCCCAACACTTCACACAGGAGCAACAGATCAATAGACTCCCCACCCAGACCAGCGAGACACACTCCCAGATCTGCAGGACCCCCTGGACCTACACATAGAGGACCCACGCCAAAAGGAATTACATCCAGACCACAGTACACCCAGACACATCCACACCCCCACCCCAACCAATCAACACCCCCCACGTCAACCATGCCCACACCGCATTTAGGCCCCCTCAGATCAGACCTATGCCACTCCTGCCCACCCCATGCACCCCACCCCCGCAAAGAGGGCCTCAACATGGAAGCCACACATACGCCCAGGTAGTGAGCGGGCAAACAGTCCCAACCCCCACTCTCACACTCGCCCAAGCCAATGGCATGTACCAGATGCTCAGCAGGCTCTGCTCACACTTACTGGCCTGAGGCCAAACCACGACCAACAACATTGGACACTCTATGGAACAAAAAGCCTTCACTATATTATCCTGGAATATCCAAGACCTGAGGTCATCTGCCTTTGGCCTAAAGAGTAGAAACCCGGACTTCACCAAAGAAATCGGTAATACAGACATTGTCATCCTGCAAGAAACCTGGTATAGAGGAGATGGACCCACTGGTTGCCCTCTAGGTTACAGAGAGCTGGTAGTCCCATCCACCAAACTACCAGGTGTGAAACAGGGAAGGGACTCAGGGGGTATGCTAATTTGGTATAGAGCAGACCTAACTCACTCCATTAAATTAATCAAAACAGGAACATTCTACATTTGGCTAGAAATTCAAAAGGAAATTATCCTAACAGAGAAAAATGTCCTCCTGTGTGCTACCTATATCCCCCACTAG